>NW_009648332.1:8823953-8828683 GCF_000708025.1 Charadrius vociferus | reverse complement strand
GGTGCTGGGCGGGCAGAGGAGGAGCTGGGCACCTCTGTGGCATCTGCCCTAAGACGGCCACGCAGCCAGGGCAGGGGCACGCAGCAAGCCTCGGCCAGAGAAGCTGGGGCTGAGGCAGCAGGAAAGTGTCATCAAGGAAAATAAAAGTCTTATTGGGACTCAGGCAGAAAGGTGTTTAAACTGTGCAGCAAACGGGCAGGTGCCTGTGCCCGGCAGTGGCTCAGCAGTGTTGGCTTTCCAGCGTCGGGGAGCCGCTAATAAAAATGCGACTTCCCTGAGCAGCGACCAGGACTCCTGAGAAAGTCCCAGAGCATGGGGTTGACCCACCATCTCCAGCACCCCCCACGCAGACCCGCTGCTCATCAGTACGGCTCACTGCCGTGGAGTCAGTGAAAATCTGAGAAATCCAGTCAAAGCAGTATCTTGTGGGTGTTTGCTGGCGCACATTTGGGTGGGACATGCTCCCATGTCCAGGGGAGATGGGGTGGGTGAGCAGACAAGGGCTGACAGAGCCACAGCCCATGCTGGGGTGGTGCTGGCAGCGCCTGCTCCCACCTTCACCTCTGCAGCAGGAGGGAGCCCCAAGCTCTCTTCCCTGCTCCCTATTCCCGCTCCTGCTCAGCCTCAGGAAGTCGCCTGCCAACAAGAGCACTGTGGATCTGCAGTTTCCACCCCAGCGGCGGCCGGGACAGGGCGGCCCCTCTTCCCCCAGCTGTCAAGGGACTCCTCCACAGCCGTGCGTCCCACCCTTTCCTCAGGGAAAGGGCTTCCCAGCAGCCGGTCCTTCATCCTGCGAGCGTGTGGTGGATGCCAACGCAGCCAGGCAGCCTCCTGCTCCCCAGCTGCCCTGCCCATGCCACCAGGCGGGATAGGGATGCTCAGCCAGCCCATTCCCGGGCTGCTGTGATGCCTGGTGGCAGCAGCCCTTAACCCAACCTTGCAGGGCCTCCCCAGGACCTGCTCTGCACCTAAAACAAAACAAACAGACAGAGAAGCAGGGCTAGAAAATGCTGCGGCAGCCCAGCCCCTCGGTGGATTCACAGGGCGTTTGCATTTCCTATCAGGAAACATATCGGTGCGTTATGGTTTCTGGCATGCAGTGCTGTGCATTAGAATGTGCAAGTGATAACAAAAAGGGGTATTTTTGTCACGCTTTTTTTTTTTCTTTTAGTCCGTCGTGATTCAGCAAAAAAGTTGAGGTCTTGTGAAATCAGCAGAAATTCAGGTGCTTTTAGTGTGCTGTGGGTTGGGCAGCTGGAGCTTTCCATATTACAAGTGTGGCGAGCTGCTTTGTCTGGGCTCGGCTGCATGCAGCTCCCTGGTTCCTCCTCTGGAGATACGTAACATTAAACTGGAGCTGTAGTGTCCTGGTTGGGTCTCCCCACAAAACCTCCCAGAGAGGTTTCCTGTCCCATCTCCGACTTGAGGCATCTGCACAGATAGACACTCTTATGCAGGTGTTCCCAGGAAAAAAAAATGCAAGTGGACAAATCAGCTTGGGTCAGATGCCTCGATGGATCCCTGAAATCTCCTGGGCATCACCTGGTGTGGAGAGCTGACCCTAAATGGTTCCCATTCCCCAAACGAGCAAAGCAATGCACTGGTTCCCCTCAGGCAGTAAGAGGAACCATGCGGTTGCAAAGCCCTCCCATAAAGCGTGTTTGTTCTGTGTAAGTAATCCTGTCCTCAAACGGATCCTCGTGTCGGGAGACACTTTAGAGGGTGCGTCGTAACTCACAGCTTTGTGTGCTGCCGAGGGGAGCACAGAACGAGTTGCTTCCCCGGGCACAGCACATGTAAGCACACCGTGGCACGATGGCGATTCCAGTTCTGAGCATGACTGGCCTCTACAGCCAGTGAACTAGGGGAAGAAGCCATTTATTTACCTATTTGTGTATCTGTCCCCTTCCTGCAGCTGTACTGAGTGTGCAGATGAGTCCCTGACCCAACGTGCTTGCAGATGAGCTTGGGGTTGGTCAGGCAAGTGGGGATGTGGGGTTTCCCAGGAGGGCACCAACAGCAGGAGGGACCAACCTCATCTGCCCAGCCCCTGCACATTCCACTGTGGGGTGGCCTCATGCTCCATATTGACATTATGGTTGTCCCTCAAGTTGACCAGGGGTCTCCCAAAAACAGAGCCCCTCACCTATGCACAGCCCACAGCAAAGCACCGTACTTGGTTTTCCAGGCAAATAGGGGCGGCTGCATCTGGTGTCCATCTTTTTCGGATCTTCTCCATCCCTCCTGCCACAGGGTGGCCGGGTGGCTGCGCTGGGGGAGCCCCTGCCCGCTGCCATCCCTCCCTTGGCACGCCGCGGGCACCATGCGGCCCTGGAGCATGCTGTAAATAGTCGGAAGCGATGAATGGATTTCCCTTTCCTCTCCATGTGTGCTTTAGATTTTTGGCCGGATACAGCATGGGCTCGGGACACACCAAAACATGAGGCTTTGCTCCCCGGCAGCCCTGGCTTTCACGTGGGAACAGTTCGATTTGTGAAGCAGCGTGAGGTTTGGCGGGTGAAGCTGACGGTGATTTCCTGGGAAATGCCTTTCGTTTGCCAGGCGAAGAGCCCAGAGCGCCAGGGCAGACTCGCAGGAGGGATGGGTGAGGGACCCCCTGGCACTGGGGGGACAGCGGGGCTGTGCCGTGCCGGTGCCCATGCCGGCGCTGTGCGTGGGAAAGTCAGGCTTTCTGCTGCTTTGCACTTCCTCCCAGACATGTTTACTGCAATGTGGAGGGTTTTTCTCCTTTGGCAGTGGCCGCCCTCCCATGCGAGCTGGCCGGCTTTTTGTCACCCTGCTTGTGCTCCTGCTCTGCCCCTTTCAACCCAGACAGCGGCCCCACAATGGACAGCTGCAGGCGTGCACCAGGCCCCGGCATAACATGGAGCCCAGGTGAGGCCGTGCCTCGGCACCCTGGCTCGTGGCGGCAGGAGGTCAAGGTGTCACGAGGTGTGTACGGCCTCAGCATCGCCGCACGCTGCTCACCAGGGACAGCCTGCGCAGGGCAGCTCCTGCCGGCTCCTGGAGTCAGGGCCGTCTCCGAACAATGGGTGGAGAGCAGGAAACGCCGCATGGGAAACAGGATTTGGCTCCGCCGCCGCCGCCAGCCACGGCCCCTTGGCCCCTTTCCTTTCCCTGCTCCAGAGAGCCCTTCCCACAGCCGTCGGCCACGGGGCTGCACCGAGGGGACGGGGATGCTGCCGCCCGGGCGGGCTGGGGCATGAGACCCTCTGCACGGCAGGCGAGGAGGGGGATCGGGACACCTCCCAGCCAGGCTGGGGGCTCAGCATGGCTTGGGGACCCCTGAGCACCCAGCCCTAGCCCTGGAGGGGTGGGCGCCAGCTCCCTGGGAGAGCTGCTGCTGGGCAGGGGACCTCAGTAGCCTCTTTGCCACCAAGCCCTACTCCTGAGCAGACGGGCAATCACTGAGCAAGTGGGGACAGGGGCATCTTCCTCATCGTGCCCAGGCTATGCACCAGAGGAGGTGGTCCCAGCTGCCCTGGACGCCGAGCAGCAAGGCAGAGACAAGATGGAGGGCATGGGCATGGAACAGGGGTCCTGAGCTGCTGCTCAAGTGCAGCCCCTAAGCAGCCGTGACCTCCGGCTCTGACCCCTGTGGCTCCAACATGCCATGGACTTTCTGACCTCTACCAGACTCAGGACACGGACCAAGGACATGGGACTCCAGGTTTATCTTCTGCTTCTCCTCCCATGGCTGGCAGGTAAATCGCCTCTTCCCCTCTGCCCCAGGGAGCAGCCCCTGCCCCAGGGAGGCTGGGTGGGAGGAGGCAGCAGTGGGAGCTCAGTGGCGCCATCAGAACAGGGTTTGGAGGGAGGAAATACCCCTTTGTGGTCGGCCATTTGGAGACCTCAGAGTCCTGCAGTGCCTTCCCTGCCTGCCTCTCCCCAGCCGGGGCTGGGGCATGGGCAGCTTGTGGAAGGAGAGGGACCCTGAGATCCCTGTCCTGCTGCACGCTTGGCTCATGGTGGGGGGCTGAGCCCGTGGGGATCTCCAAAAGGAGAGTGGAAATGCCCACCGTGTCATCCCAATGCATCTGCACCCAACCTGGCTGTGCCCTGGCTGTGCCTCCTGGGCTGGGGGTGGCAAAAATGTCCTGGAAGGGGGGTGACAACTTGGTGATGGGGTCTGGCCCTGAGGCAGGACTGGGATCGCTGTACCCTTGTCCAGCTGTGACGTGCTCTCGTGCTCCCCTGCCCCAGGGGCCATCCTGGACATCACCCTGATCGCCAATGTGCAGAGCCAGTCCCACTCTGACTTCTTCCTCTCCTGTGTCATGGGGGAACGCGACGTGAGCTACCTGCAGATCGAGCGGGAGAACAAGATCGTGATGACACACCCAGGACTGGGATCGCTGTACCCTTGTCCAGCTGTGACGTGCTCTCGTGCTCCCCTGCCCCAGGGGCCATCCTGGACATCACCCTGATCGCCAATGTGCAGAGCCAGTCCCACTCTGACTTCTTCCTCTCCTGTGTCATGGGGGAACGCGACGTGAGCTACCTGCAGATCGAGCGGGAGAACAAGATCGTGATGACACACCCCAAGACAGGCTTCCAAAACTACCGCAACCGCAGCAACCATGTCCAGGCCAGGGGCTTCTCCATGGCCGACCTAGTGGGGATCCTCTACTGCCTGGGGCGCACCCCGACCGAGCAGGCCCAGGTGGTCTACGTGCACAACAGCCACAATGGCGAGTGGCTTTAAGGGG
>NW_009648332.1:8820640-8823596 GCF_000708025.1 Charadrius vociferus | reverse complement strand
GCCACACTGGTGAGTGGCTGGAGGGGTGGTGGGCAGCCCCCTGACTGCCAGCTGGGTTCACATGGGAGCTGCCTGCCCCGTGCTTCGCAAGCCCGGTGCCAGCTGGCGTGGTGGAGGGATGGTGGTGACCCATGTGCTAGGTTTGGGGTCTGCTGGCACCAGTGGGGTGGAGAAGGGAGGGATGTTCAGCTAGAGGAGCGCGGCCGAGACCCATGGAAGCATGTGGGGATGGGCAGCAGTGCGGGCAGCCGGCTGGGCCGTGCCCAGGAGCAGGGCAAGGTCCAAGATGAAGTCGGGCACCCTTGGAGGAGGTGGTGGGGTCTGGAAATCATTAACCAGGGTCGGGGGCAGCCCATCGGAGACATGCCTGCCTCGTGCCCTGCCACAGGCTCCTGGGGAGGAGGTAGTGCCAGGGCGCATCTCCGGCAGCCTTCCCAGGCGCTTGGCGAGCACCACGCAGCAGCAGCAGTGTCGCGGCTCCAGCAGTGGGGTCTTGCCAAGAGGCACTGCCACGGCACACAGCAGCTAAGGGCAGCGCTGGGCTCTTGTCTCCCACTCCCATTTTGGGCCATATAAGCCAAAGGGCCTCCCCGGACTGGCCAGCGGCAGGGATACCACCCGGGGCAGCAGTCTCCCACACTGCCACCCACCCCCTGGTGTTTGTCTCAGGATGCTTTTCTAGTTCTTTTTTAGAAAGTTTTGGCTAAAACAGTTGACCTTTTGCTGAGAATGAGGGATAAAAGTTTTCCTGCCTGTGTTAAACCACAGCTTTAGCAAGCAGCTCTAATATCTCCAAGCTGGGGAACAGAGGCTGCCAGTGGGGTCCACGCATCCTCCAAGAAGTAATGTGAAAATGGCAGTGATCCTATCGGAAATGGAGCCGGTCAGTCTGGGCAGGCAGAACGGCACAGAGGCGCCGAGGGAGGGAAGCAGAGGCACCGGGAGACAGCATGGGAGGGGAAGGCCGGCGGCAAGGGGCGAGGAGCACCCCCCAATGTCCCTATACATAAGTCACGGAGGGAGGTGATGGCTATGGGACTCCATCAGTATGACAGAGTGTCCCATGGTGGGGGGGGGCTCCCAGCCAGCTCCCCGCTCCTGGGACGACATAGCCAGGCCAAAATAGCACTGTGGAGGAGCTGGTTGGTGTCTGGGTCCAAGCCCCTGTGGGAGTGACAAGTGGCTTTTTTCCAAGTACCAAACAAACTGTCGTTGCCCTGTTTAATTCAGAGAAGGAGAAGTAAAAAAAATAAAGGAAAAAGCAAAAAAATTACATCTTTGCAGGGGGAGGGAGGGCTGCGTACAGAACCCACCAGGGAGGCTTGGCGCGTATCGTCTCTCCTGTATAGCCCGAGAGCGCACCAAAGCAGACCAGGGTGACGAAGCAGCGGGTGGGGAATGCTGTTAGAGGAAAGCTGGCATCTCCCGAAAGGTCACGCATGAGGAAGAACATAGGAAGGATGATAAACTTTGGAAGTTTTGCTGTAAAAACAAAGTAAAGCAGACCAAAGAGATCCTGAGGAGCAATTTCAGAAGGGTTTAAATCTGGTAATAAATTCTTCTTTACAATATCCAGAGCAGAAAGACGCTCAGAAAAGCAATTGCAGAAAAGCCAAATCCTTTTATTTTTGCATCCATGTGCACAATAGAGAAGTTGGGGAAACTTGCTGGGGGGTCTGTCTAAAATTCCAGAGCTGATAGCAGGATACAGGCGATAAATAGCCAAACGGAGCAGCATGGCATTGCCAGACAGGGCTTGCCATGGTGAGGGCTGTGTTGCTGCCTGCGGGGCGTGAGTGGACGGCAGGCGGCAGGGCTGCTTGTGGGACACCAGCCTTTCCTAAAAGCTTTCTGGGTAGGGAGTTACAGGCCCATAAACTCAAATCAGAACAGGGCAAATCAGTCGAAACTGTAATAAAGAGCAGAATTTGTGGTTATGTGGTCCCTGGGAAAGAGGCAAAAATGAGTTTGCAGTGGAAGGGTGTCTGGGGCAGCAGTATTGGGGATGCTGTGGATCACCCAGTTGACATGGTCTGCTCATGGTGCTGGAGAAAATTGGGGAAATTCCCTTTCAAAGGCTCTTTCGGAGCAACTCTGCACCCAGGGGATGGCAGGAGAGGTCTTTGAGTGAGTAAATAACTGACTAAAAGAAAAGGAGCAAAAATAGGAGTTAATTTGTGGTTTGTGTCATGCAGGGAAGTCCCCACTGGCATGGCACAGGGTCTCTGCAGGGACCTGTGCCACCGGTTGTGGGTACAAACAGCTGAACAAGCATCCGTGGATGGGGGCCACATCTGTGTGCCCTTTACAAGGGACTGCAAAGTCCGTGGTAGAACAATCCCAACTAGAGGGACAGGTGGGGAGGCCATTCTGAGGAATTACCGGGACGCCTGACCTGCGGTGCCCTTCCCGGGGCGTCTGCGGCGTGTGCCGCTTCCTCCGGGCCCCCGGCCCCGCCGGGGCAGGACGTGGGGATGGATGTGCCTTAGCTCCAACCCAGCGTGGCTGCTTTTAGTGTGTGCAAGCTGGAGCGTTGGCAGGGTCTGAGAGCCAGCGCCTGCCTGTGCCCTCTTTTGTGTCTGTCCTGGCACACCCAGGGCTTGGCTTCCCGGGACTGAACATATTTATAGCCCCGTTTGTGCTCCAAGCTGGGCTCTGGCTGACTCATATGAATGCTGTGAGAAGTCATTGCTGCCGCATGTCCCAACACCTGGGAAATCAAGAAAACAGCCATGACAGGGCCACTGATCCTGCAGCCCTGCATGCAGCCCCCCGCAGCCCTGCTTCCCCCCACCGCCCCTCTCCCGCCCGTGCCGCCACTGCCTGCAGCCGCTCTGCGTCTCCCAAGCCGGCAGCGAGCAGGGCAAACAGTGCAGATTTGTCCCAGCTGTCACCTCCCCAGGCTACGGCCACCATCATCCCATGCCAGGCTGTGGCTGGGGGGGCGGGCGGGGGG
>NW_009648332.1:8819207-8820609 GCF_000708025.1 Charadrius vociferus | reverse complement strand
CGGGACACATTTTTTTTTGTCCCAGCAGAGATGTGTGGTGGGTGCTGGGCTGTGCCAGGGCCATGTTTTGGGGTGGGTGGTCTGGGGGTGCCGGCACTGCCCTTGGGCATGAGTGCTCTGGGTGGTGACCGCTGTTCAGCCTGCTCCTTCTCCTCTTCCTCCACAGCCCACCTCTTCCCAGTGAAGGCCACGCAGTCTGTGAACGTCGCTGAGCTGGCCACCTTCTCTGCCAGGGTCCTCAAGAGGAAGCAGACGGATGTTATGTGGAAAAGAAACGGCAAGTGGCCCCAAGAGCAGGCACGGGGCTGGGGTGGCTCCCAGCCGGTGCCTGCCACCAGCCCCAGGGGTTTGGGGGGCCCCGGGTCACCCTCTGCCCTCTTGCAGGCACCTACTACCAGACCACGGACCGGGGCGAGGTGCGGGGTGACCTCGTCACCCTGACACTCCCCAACGTCAGCGTGAGCGAAAACGGTGTCTACAGCGCCACGTTCATGGGGGACAGCCCTCTGTGGAGCGCTTTCTACCGCCTGATCGTGAGAGGTGAGAGGGGCCCTGGCTCCCTGGGATGCAGGGACAGGCAGCCATACCCTGCCCTCTGGCCTGGTGCCACCCTGCACCCCCTCCGCTCTCTCCACAGCCTGCCCCGCAAAGAAATGGGGACCGTCCTGTGAGAAGGACTGTCCAGACTGTCTGAATGGTGGCGTCTGCCACGACCATGTTGGTGAATGCATCTGCCCTCCCGGGTTCATGGGCACCCGCTGCGAGCGAGGTAGGTGCCGGGCTGCCCATCAGCAGGAGCTGTACGTGGGGGTCCCGCTGCACCCCCAGACCTGGGCACTGTGGCCAGAAACTCCACGTGCATCCCCAGTGCCTCCCCTCCCGCAGTGCCCACTGTTTCCGGAGCAGGGCTGGAACATCACCTTCTCAGCAGGACACGGCTCCTGTGCCTGCTCGGGGCAGCAATATGGCGCTCGAGGCACACGAGCCATGCACAAGCAGTGCATGGGTGAATGGAGGGTGAGGGCAGACCACACTTGTTTTTCCAGCCTGCCGGGAAGGCCAGTTTGGCCGCAACTGCCAGGAGACGTGCCAGAGAGCCCAGGGCTGCAGGGGGCTGAGCTTCTGCCTGCCGGACCCCTACGGCTGCTCCTGCGCCTCGGGCTGGAGTGGCTCTCGCTGCAACCAAGGTACGGGGACGTGGTTGTCCATCAGTTCACCCATCCAGTCCGGGCTTCCTCTGGGGCCTGTGCAAACCTCTCCCAGCCTGAGAGTTGGTGTGGGCTGAGCAGTGCTGCTGCCTGCACCAGCTGCCCACAGCCTCTGCCTCCGTGGTCCTGCACCATGGCCAGGGGTAGCAGCGGGCTCTCCTCTTCCCGCAGCCTGTCCCCCCGGATACTACGGC
>NW_009648332.1:8809747-8819028 GCF_000708025.1 Charadrius vociferus | reverse complement strand
CATTGGCTACCAGCCTTGCCAGGTGGCTCAGCAGCCCCCCCTTGCCTGTAGAAATAGCCCCCTACCCTATGGAAACAAGGGCGCTGCAAGGGGAGCATCTAGTCTGGCCCCCTGGGATTAGCCATGCCAAGAGCATTGCTGAGCCCAGCGCATGGTGTGGGGATCAGGGCTGGACCACAGCATCTGGCACTGTCCCCCTGGCACCATAGTCTGGCTGCAGCCAGGAGCGGGAAAGGTGCCAGCCTCTCCTGTGCCTGGGGAGGAGCGAGGCCAGCCCTAATGCTGATTTCTGTATGCCAGACCGGTTCCCCCAGATCATCCAACTGGCCTCGGAACTGGAGTTCAATCTGGGCTCAGAGCCCATCGTCAGCTGCGTGGCCACTGGCAACCCACTGCCTGCCAGTGACAGTGTGGAGCTACGCAAGGCTGATGGCACCGTGCTCAAGGTACCACCCCCGTGCTCTTGTCCCACCACCATCTCCATGTTGCCAGCTCCCTCAAAAGCACCTGTCTCCCTGTTGGTCTGCTGGGCAGCTTCAGGCTGGCACGGGGAACCGGGGGGCTGAGCCAGGGGGGCTGACGGCATCTTCTGTGCCTGCAGCTCATCAAAGCCATCATCGAGCCAGGGCAGATCACCTGCGAGTTTCAGGTGCAGCACCTGACAAAGGCAGACACAGGGCTCTGGGAATGCCGGGTCTCCACGACTGGTGGTCAGGACAGCCGGAAAGTGAAGGTCAATATCCGAGGTGAGGAAAAGGTGATGGCATGAGTGGGATGAGCCAGTTTTGCAGGGGGAGGCTGACAGCACGATCTGGCAATGCCAAACCTCCCGTACTGGACTGGGTGCCACCCATCGTGTGCCACGCAGTACCAGCAGACAGGTTTGGGTGGTGATAAAAGACTTCCCTGACAAAGCTGAAAGGAGCCAAGAGGTGCAGATGTACCCATCCTCTGCTCCTTGTTGCTCCCAGTCCCACTGGTGTCATTCCCTCCTTCCCCCCAAGTGCCGCCAGCACCCCTGAGCCCCCCCCGGCTGCTGGCCAAGCAGAGCCGCCAGCTCGTGGTGTCACCTGTGGACTGCTTCTCTGGCGACGGACCCATCACCTCCATCAAGCTGCTCTACAAGCCAAAGGACGACACCTCAGCATGGTCATCCATTGTGGGTATGTGTCTGCTGGGGGGTGGGGGGCAGGAGAACCTGGGCAGGAGGATACGGTTGCGCCAGCCAGTGGGAGTCTGGGGTGGGCAAAGGTTTCCATCCCAGGACCCCCATGGTGATGCCGAGGTGGATGCCGGTGGAGGGGCAGATTGTGGAGCATCAGCATGGTTTTGACATGTCCGATTGGCCAACAGTCGACAACAGTGAGAACATCACCCTCATGAACCTCCGTCCAGTGACCGCCTACATCGTCAAGGTGCAGCTGAGCCGGCCAGGGGATGGTGGGGAGGGCAGCAAGGGGCCTGAGGCCGTCATGGTGACAGAGTGCCTTGGTGAGCCTCCATCTCCCTGACCCTGACCCTGACACCAACCCGACCTCTAACCCTGCATGGCGCAGGGTCTGCAGAGCAGTGGCACTAATACACCATGAGGTTTTGCTGCTTTTTTATTTGCAGAGCCCACAGTCAAGCCGGTGATCGAAGGTTGGTCCATAGAGGAGAAAAACACACTTCACGTCAACTGGAAATTACCAAGTAACCATGAGCCAGCACACGGGTTCATTGTCCATCTCTTCGACTCTGCAAGGCGGCTAGTCTGTGAGAAGAACATCACGTCCATCTCTGTGCTCTCTGCCCGCATCGGGGACCTGGAGTTCAACAAAGAGTACGGGCTGGAGGTGCTGGTGTACCACTGTGCCAGCCTGGGGCCCCCCTCTGATCTCTACAAGGTCATGATCAACAGCAAAGGTAGGTCCAGCCTAACATGGGAAATTATTACAGGGAACTGCAATGATAAATCAGTTATAATTGTAACAGCGATCATCCCCAGGTCTGGTTGCTCCTGTATCACACCTCTGATAGAGCATGAACAGCTGCTTGGGGGAAAATAGGTCCTCCTTTCCCTGCTAGACCCTGCAGCCTCCAGCACCAAGTAGCTGAGAAACATCCTAAGCTGAACATGACATTCAGGCTATCACAAGTGATGCTCACAAACAGACCTGTCCTCCACACCCTTGCTCAAGCCCTGATGGACCTGTCTACACTTGCAGCTTTTACAACACCATGTAGCAACAAGTTCCTCGATACAATCATACATTGCATGAAAAAAAGTATTTCCCTTTGGTTCACTTTAACCCCGCTGCCTGGTAATTTTGCTGGATGGTCACTAGGGCTTGGGGAGACCTGCAGTCCCTCCTGTGGGCACACACACATACACGCAACGCCCCACGTGGGTGGGAGACTGTGGGGAGGTGGAGCATCAGCCTGACCAATCTTTCTGGCAGCAAAGGGGGAAGGAGCGCATGAGGCCTTCAGCGTGGCTCAGTGCTGGCCACTAAACTTTAGGAGGGCTGGTGGGCATCAGGCTTGGAGGCTGTGAGGGTTTCTCCACTTGCCATTTGTAAAAGCTTTGTGTGATTTGCAGATTTAGGTTTAGGGATGTGGGCAGGATGGAGAAGGGTCAGAGGAGGCGGTGGGAATGGTAAGATACTCAAAACCTGCTGTGTATGAGGGAGGGCTGAAGAAAGAAAATATCCCAAGAGCTAGTCAACGCAGAGATGTCTAGCTTGACAGTCCCTGAGACTGGGAGTGTTTGTGGGTGCAGTCCTTCCCCATTGTTGCACCCAGAGAGCCACTCCTGGCCACGGAGTCCATATCCACCTCCTCCTGCCTTCACCTAAGCATGGGCCAGGGGTCCCTGGAGGTCCCTCAAACCTGGCATGGCTTTGGTTGCCATTGCCATCCATGGGATCTGGTCTTCACACCAGTGCTCAGCCCCTGCAGGAGCACTGTCCTGGGGCTGATGCTCTCCTCTCCTTGTCCCAGGGCCCTCCTCCCCACGGTCGCTCTTGGCAGAGTCCGTGTCCGACACCGCCATCAGGCTCTCCTGGCAGGTCCCCGAGTACCCCAATGGGGGCATCACCAAGTACATTGTGGAGCTGCAGCAGGTGGGGGGCACCAGCGAGCCCCAGTGGATCGACACTGACAGCGGTGCCGAGACCACCAAGATCGTCGTGGGCCTCAACGCCAGCACCAGCTACCAGTTTCGCGTCCGGGCCAACTCCCATGTCCCAGGGGAATGGAGCCAGCCTGTGAAAGCCAAGACCCTGGGGGACGGTGAGAGGGGTGTCCCAGCAGTCAGGGGGCTCACAGCTCTGCTGGAGCTTGGGCTCAGCATCTGGGTCAGCAAAGAGTGACCAGGGTGCTCGTGGTAACCTCAGAGAGTGGCTCTGAAGCAGCAGCCCAAGTCCAAAACACTTGTGGGTATCTTCAGAAATCCGGCTCCTGCTAGTTCTGACGGGGTGGGGGTGGCATCGTGACAGCATGGCACCCACAGAGTGACTCTGCCTTGGCCAGAGGGTGACACAGTGTGCAAGGAGCTAAAGGAGCAGGGTAGAGCTGGCACGGGAGCTGGTGGCTGGACCCAGAGCTGGTTGGAGGTCCAGAAACTGTCGGGTTTAGTGGCAGGGCTTGGGCAGTGACACCCTCACCCCTGTGCCACCATGGCACCAGGAGCTTGGGATGTAGTTGTGTGTCTTCATGGGGTACCAGGGTGCTGGGAGAAGGCTGCTGTCTTGGTGCTTGGCCACCCGTGCAGTCTGGGCAGGGCTCAGCTGTGGACCACCACCCTCCATCCCTCCTTTCGGCAGGAGCACTGAGTGTGCCGCCCAGCCTGGGCAGCCAGAGCACCGAGCAGGGGGGAATAGACCAGCAGCTGCTCTTGGCCATCGTTGGCTCCGTGTCCGTCACCTGCCTCACCATCCTCTTTGCCCTCCTGGCGCTTTTCCTCATCAAGAAGAATTTTTTCCACCGGCGACGCACCTTTACATACCAGTCTGGCTCGGTGAGTGCCGCCTGCCCCACCAGGACCGTGTCCCCAGCTCCCCACGTCCCAGCCCGATCCAGGTCACGCTCCATAGCCTCCAGTCCGGATGCAGCCAGACCTCACTTCCACGCAGAGAGGGTGCGGAGCCCACCCTTGCCCACGACCCTGCCCTGCCGGGACTGCCGCGTGGGCAGAGGGGTGCCCGGTGCCTCTAACCTCACCCACTCCCATCTGCCAGGGGGAAGAGACCATCCTGCAGTTCAACTCAGGGACCTTGACCCTGACACGCCGGCCCAAGCCGCAGCCCGAGCCCCTCAGCTATCCCATCCTGGAGTGGGAAGACATCAAGTTTGAGGACATGATTGGGGAGGGCAACTTCGGGCAAGTCATCAGAGCCATGATCAAAAAGGACGGCCTGAAAATGAATGCAGCCATCAAGATGCTGAAAGGTGAGTGTGGGAGGATGGCTGGGGGGATGCAGCTGCACCCTGGGCCAGGCTCAGGGCTGAGGAGGGGCAGAAGCCATTGTCAGAGGAGCAGAGGAGGGCCTTTGTTGTAGGACTGAGGTAGCCATCCCTTCTTTTCTTCCAGAATTTGCTTCGGAGAACGACCATCGGGACTTTGCCGGGGAGCTGGAGGTGCTGTGCAAACTGGGCCATCACCCCAACATCATCAACTTGCTGGGTGCCTGTGAGAACAAGGGTGAGGGCTGTCCTCCTCTCCCCTCTCCCCAGCCCCACAGCCTCTGCCCGGCTGTGTATTCCTCTTTGCTGGGGAGAGCCCCACGAGCCCAACCTCCTCCTGCCCTCCAGGCTACCTGTACATCGCCATTGAGTATGCTCCCTACGGAAACCTCCTTGACTTCCTCCGCAAAAGCCGAGTCTTGGAGACAGACCCGGCTTTTGCCAAGGAGCACGGCACTGCCTCCACCCTCACCTCCCAGCAGCTCCTCCAGTTTGCTTCAGACGTGGCCAAGGGGATGCAGTACCTAAGTGAGAAGCAGGTACATTCCCAGCAAGCCCCACAGAGCATCCTTCCCCTGCAGCCTGGGGACTCCCCATCAGAGTACGAGACCCCTGGGCCCAGCAGGAGGGAGCATGTGGCTCCTTGCTGACTGCTGGCCCCTTTCAGTTCATTCACAGGGACCTGGCAGCCAGGAATATCCTGGTAGGAGAAAACCTGGCCTCCAAGATTGCCGACTTCGGCCTCTCCAGAGGGGAGGAGGTCTATGTGAAGAAGACAATGGTGAGGCAGAAGCGCTGCATCTCTGCGGGGCCTGCACCAACGTGCTGGGCAGGACCCCCGCTGTCAGCGGGAATGACCCACCCTATGAGGACCGGCTGGGTCACGGCTGCCCTCCGTCTGTGGGGCATCCCCCTCCCCTGACGGTTACTCTGTATTTCCCCAGGGCCGCTTGCCCGTTCGCTGGATGGCCATCGAGTCCCTGAACTACAGCGTGTACACCACCAAGAGTGATGTGTAAGTCCTGCAGGCAGGGGCACCGGGGCTGGGGCATGGCTGCGGCCGCCTCCATCCCTCTCCAGGGTGGTCAGTGCAGCGATGCTTTTGCTCTGAGTGCTGCAAGGGCAGGAGGTGATGCTGATCCACCTTCCTTGGGAGCTGCTGGCTCATCCCAAGCCCTGGCTGCCCGCTGCACCCTGGGCTTTGCCCTGTACTCATCAGCCGAGCATGGCTGGGGGCTCCATCACAGTCTCGGCTCCTGCCCTTTCAGGTGGTCGTTTGGCGTCCTGCTCTGGGAGATCGTCAGCTTGGGTAAGGCTTTTTTGTGTCCCCTGCCTCCACTCAGGTCCCTGCAGGTCTGATCCTCCTGCAGCCCCAGAGGGGACACCCTGGGGATCATCCCTGCTACAGCCAGCTGTGTGTCTCTGGCCTCAGGGGGGACACCATATTGTGGGATGACGTGTGCCGAGCTGTACGAGAAGCTACCCCAGGGCTACCGTATGGAGAAGCCGCGCAACTGCGATGATGAGGTGTAAGTGGACAGAGTCCCAGCTGATGGCAGCACCCACATCCCCCTGACCTCACTGTTCCATGGGGTTCCCACTGACTTGCAGTAGTAGCTCCTGCCTCGTTCCCCTCTGCACTGTGGCTGGGGGTTGAGCTGGGGTCCCACATCCCAGACACCCTTCCTGGGCTTTAGTTTCCTGCCTCCTTCCCTCCACCTCCCACAAACAGCTTTTCTGCTCCCTCTCCCCCTGTGCATGCAGAGCTGCCACTGACTCTCTGCCCCCAGGTACGAGCTGATGCGACAGTGCTGGCGCGACCGCCCCTACGAGCGCCCACCCTTCGCCCAGATCTCCATGCAGCTCATCCGCATGCTGGAGGCCAGGAAGGTGAGTGGCAGCCGCTCAGCGGGAGGGATGCCCACCCTGCGTGGGGCTTGTCCAAATGTGGGAGCATCCCTTGGGCTCAAGGGGGCAGCAGCAGAACCTCTGTGACCCCCACTATGCATGGGGGTAACTCAGCATCACTTTTTGGATGTGGGGAGCCCCATCACCTCCCCCCAGGGCACAGCACCCACGAGCGTGCCAGTGGGGATGGGAGGTAGATGGAGACACTGGCACAACTGGCTCCTGTCTGGGGTTCCCCTGCAGGCCTACGTGAACATGGCTCTGTTCGAGAACTTCACCTACGCGGGGATCGATGCCACCGCCGAGGAGGCGTGAGGCTGTGCTGGCACCGCGCAGAAGGGCAACACTGGCCCCAGCCTGCTGGGACAGTGCTGTGGGAACGAGGGCTTGCCCGTCTCCCTTCGGGCCTGAGCAGCCAAAAGCCAGTGCCCCTTCCTGAGACCGCCTTCCCTGCAGCAGGACTGTGCCATCCCCTCCCTGGCTGCCCACCCAGCGTGTGCTGGCCACGCTGACATGCCACCAGCCACCAACACAGCCCCACACTGCTGGGGGACATGTTGGGATGGCCCCCAAGGACAAGCAGCAGCAGGGCGTTTGCAGCAGAGCAGGCAGGAAAGGGGCTCTCTCAAGAGCCAGGGAGCTGCTGCCCGTGGACACAAATGCCCAACTTTTGGGGACAGAGGTGAAGGAGCGACCCAGCAGCTGCCTGCCCTGTGGCTCTCAGTGTGCTCTCGGCCTGAAGCGGTGCCAGCGGGGCTGTGAGCATCGCTGCCGGTGTAGGACGGGGCGACCCTGGGACAAGGGACAGCGTTGGCTGTGCACAGCCTGTAGCTCTGCGGTAGCCCTTTGGAGGTGCCAGCTCTGCCTTACGGACAATAAATATAGTGCAACATGCAGCCGGGTCCAGAGGAGGGGAGGTGGGGACCCAGATCTGCCTCCCTGATGGCACCAAGGAACAGGATGAGGGGCCCTGATGGTCTGCTGCCATGGTGGGCAGTCCTCGGGATCCTGTCCCCATTGGGGTCCTCTGATGATCCCCAGGGATGCCCCAGCATCCCCAGACAAGCCCCAGGTCTCATCATGCCATGGCGATGGATTTTCTTAGTATCCATCTGGGATTCCCCCCTCCTGCAATTTGAGACTTTGTCCTGTCCCCAAGGAATATGGCACACAGACTATGTTCTTCCTCTGCACAGCCACCTCTTGCACGCTTGAAAACTGTCCCTGCAGCTTCCCCTCGGCTGGCCGCTCTTCACAGGGATGGCCCCGCTCCTCCATCTGGTCCCTGTGGGGCTGTGCAGCTCCACACCCTTGCCACCCCGGCCAGCTGGCACCTGCCCAGCGCCGTGCCGAGCCGTCGGGTAACTCCCTGCGTCTTGCAAAGGGACCGTTTGACCAGCCTGCTTGAACGCGTGCCACTGGGGCGATTCCGTCTCATGTGCTGGTCCCTTAAGGATCGTCTGGGCTCTGTGCTGACCCTCCCACGGGAGCTCCTGTCCCAGGCTGCCGTCCCTCATCCTGCACTGCTGCCATTTGTTATATTGACAGTGGGTGGGCTTCATCTCTGGTGGCTTCAGCTTCCTGAGCCGTAGGCATGCCATCTAGCTGCCTGTCTAGCCACCTTCTGCAGTCCATGGGACGCACGGGCTGCTCACCCAGAGCTGTTTCCCAGCTGAAGGCAGGAGCATTTGCATTTCCCCTTCTGGGCAAGAGTCTTTTTTTCCCCCAGAAGGTGTTTCAACCCTGTCAATACCATTTTGACTTCCCATTCTGGCCTCCAGTGCTCTTTGGAGTCAACTGCAGCCGTTAGTAAGCACCCTCTCTGCCCCATCACTGAGGAGGTGAAACAGTGATGGGCACCGGCCCTCGCAGGCAGCCTGATGTGTGCCACCGCCTCTGCACCTCCTGCGCTGCTGGTTGGAAACAGCATCTAAGGCAGCGTCATCAGCCCTGCTCAAACCGAGGGCTTTCTGCTTTTTGCCTCCCTGACGGCAAAGCCCAGTAGCCGGATGGAGAAGGAAGTGGGACTGGTTTGACAAAACTTGACTGTGACAAATTGGTGCTGGCTGTTCCCATCTCCCCTTGGTTCCTCCAGTGCTGTCTCTGCCTGCAGGGCAAGGAGAACCCAATTCACCCTTGGTGTGGTGGGGAGGAGCAGCTCCTCGTGCCCTGGCTGGTGCTCCCTGGGCTGCGCCACAGCGCTGCGCCACAGCAGGGTGGGACACCCCTCTGGCCACCTGCACCGAGTGGTGGTGGTGGATTGGCAAGAGGCTGAGCATGCCTGCGGGACCCCACCGTGGTGGCCCTGCTTCTGCACCAGCGCCACTAGCAGCTGTGCAGCCCTCTTTGCCCCCAGCCCTCCTCCTGGTACAGCCGCGGGGACAGTGCTGCTGGGCCACGCAGAGCAGACCTGGCACACACCAGTGCCAGGTGGCACAGGGTGGGATGGAGTCGGAGCAGCCACCCCATGGCCCCATGCTCCCATGTGACCCCACCGTGGTGGCCCTGCTTCTGCACCAGCGCCACTAGCAGCTGTGCAGCCCTCTTTGCCCCCAGCCCTCCTCCTGGTACAGCCGCGGGGACAGTGCTGCTGGGCCACGCAGAGCAGACCTGGCACACACCAGTGCCAGGTGGCACAGGGTGGGATGGAGTCGGAGCAGCCACCCCATGGCCCCATGCTCCCATGTGCCTACAGACCCCGACAGCCCACCCCATGCGGGGGCCTCCCTGGTTTCTCAGGGGTTGTTTTTCTTCCTACTCCAGCCTCCTGGCGTGCCGGTAGCCACAAGGGCAGGACGTGCTGCCTATCTGATAGGAGCAGTCTCTCTTGGCACTGCGGCTGGTGGCGAAGGGGCCGTGGGACGGCGGTTTTGGGCACGGGGAAGTGTCGGCGGTGGGGGGGGGGGGGGCCCCAGCCCGGGCTCCCG
>NW_009648332.1:8806474-8809736 GCF_000708025.1 Charadrius vociferus | reverse complement strand
ACGTCAGGCGGGGCCCCGGCCCACTGGTTGCAGGAGGGCAGCCTGGCTGCACTGGGGCTGGCTGCCCTCGCTGCTCCCTGCCATCCTGCTCAGCCTCCACAGCCCGCCGTCAGCCCCCGAGCCAGTGACATCCCAAGGTAGGTCCTCGGGGCCATTTTCTCTCTCAAAGGATGGGCCAGAGAGGAGCCGGCATGCTGGGCATGGGCAGCAAGCACCTCACAGCAGCCAAAATCTGCAGGACTGGGGAGGGGAGGATCCCAGGAGGGGGTGTAGGGGGTGTTCAGGGTGGGCGATGGAGAGCCCTTTTCACCTGTGGGACACCCTGGGGTGCCCGGAGCAAAGGGACGTTCCTGCTGTCTGCAGGCAGGACCCGGCAGCCCCCAGTTGTCCCTTTTGGATGACAGCCTGGGGCTCCCAGTCCCATGCAGGTAGCAGAGGGGCTCCCCACTCATCAAAAGTTCTTGGAGTTACAATGAAGAGGGTCTGAGCAAAATTCAAGCTAACATCTGACTGCACGGCTCTGCACCGCGGGTAATGCGGCAGCACTGCCAGGCTAATCCCAGTGCTCCCATGCCAGCCTTGTGTGATCTCACTGCCCCACTGGGCATCCTCGGCTCAGCTGGTAGCTGGCCCCAGCCTGGCTCGCTGTGCCTGGCAGAGCCACTTCCCAGCTTTCTCCCATTTTGGGCATCTAAGCTCTTTTTTAACCCCTCCTTAGCCCTTTTAATACTTTCTCTGACACCATAAAAAGCATTAACTGAACAAAAATCTGTTGATCTCCTGCTTGTCTCTCCAGCCCCACCCCAGGTCTCTGGCCACGGCAGGCTCCAGAGGCACATTTTGAGTAGGGGCAGTGGGAGGAAGGTTGGGGTTGGGCTCGTCCTCCCTCTGCCTACAACGTCTACGACATCGCCGTGCCCTGAGCTCACCACTGGCTTGGCAGGGCTCTGCCTGAGCGTGGCTGATGGGGGCTGCAGAGCTGTCTGGCTACTCTTCCTAGGAAATGGCCTGCCGCCCAGCAGAGATGCTCTGGTAGCCCACAGGACCAGTGTGGCCTCCCACCGATGCCATGGGTCCCTGTGCCACAGGGCTGCTGGGACCTGTCCCCCTGCCCCCATCCCCTGGCACGGGGAGCTGGGGGGGGGGGTCACAGAGCTGGCATGAGGCTTGGGGTGGGGGCAATGGGGTGCCAAAAAGGGAAGAGCAGGTGACGGGGTCTGTGGTGTGCGGGGAGGGGACATGGGCTGGGGGAGGGAAGCAACACAGGGCTGGGAAAGGAGGAACAGGGCTGGGGGGATCAGAGCAAGGGAAGGGACAGGGCGAGCAGAGGGACACCAAGAAGGTTGCAAGGACATTTGGGGACTATCCCTTATTTGTCACCCAGGGTGGGCTCAACTGGCAGTGCGGGGGGTGTATAGCAAAGAACAGATGCACTCAGCACATGGAGCAGGGCCAGGCACTGGCAGGGGGCTGGCTGTGGGGTCCTGCAGCTGGGGACAGCCCCGAGGGAAGGGGTCACATCCCAGGAGGAAGAGGAGGAGAGGGAGGGCTGGAGCAGGTCCCAGGGCAGAGGCAGTGGGGGAGAAGGGAGTGCTGGAACAATGCTGGGGGCAGCAAGGCCACCCCTGCGTTTCACATATCTGCATATTGGGGCATCTGTCCCCTTACAGGCACCCATATGCCAGCAAAGCCACAGGTGGCATGGAGATCCTGCAGGGTGTGATATTCCAGTTCATCCCTGCAGTGACAGGGGGGGCAGTTTGCTGAGTGGGGCAGAGAAACCCACAGCCCCCCAAGCAGTCCCTGGGCCAGGGTTTGAGCATCTCCCCCTGCTCAGGACCACACGCCCCCACCCCAGCCCCGAGGCCCTTTCCCTCTCCCCGGGGCGCTGCTCCTCCTTATCGCACTTCCGCGCACCTTCCGGCGTGAGCAGGGCAGGGGTGCTTCCCCTCGATCGCCGGGCCCTGAGCCCCCCTCCAACCGCAGGGCTATTTTGGGATGTTTGTTTGTCCTGAAGGACTCCGCACGCTGAGGAGGGGGGAGCGGTGGGGCGCCCTGCTGCCAGCCAGGACCCTGGTGCAAGGCAGCAGCCAGCACGCGTGCTGTGTCCCTCCCTGCCATGCCAAGCTGGTGGAGACACCTGTGTCACAGCCACGCACGCTACCCCAGGTGCCTGCAGAGACTGGCCTCAGGGGCAAGCTGGCCAGTGGGTATGGGGTGGGAGGACATAGGTGGGATGAGGATGGGTTTATGTCCAGGGTCTCCTTCATGCCCACACTCCTCCCAGATGCTGCGCTGCTGGCGGGGGTGCCTGAGGACATCCTCTGCTTCTCCCGCTCCTTCGAGGACCTCACCTGCTTCTGGGATGAGGAGGAGGAGGCAGCAGCAAGTGCGATGTGCCACTTCTACTACTGGTACAGCAGGTAGGAGGTGGTGGGGACACAGCCCAGCCTCCCCCTTGCCTGCACAGGGAGCAGCAGGGTCGGGGTGCCACAGCTCTCCGTGTCACCCTGGTGGCTCCCAACTGCAAGGAGAGATGGTGGAGAGCCCACGGGAGCTACACAGCAACCACCACACACCCTGCAGCAGGGCTGGGACCTTGTCTGTCCCACAGTGCCATGGGGATGGTGCTCTGCAGTGGATGGGGGCACAGGGAAGGAGCTGGTGACACCGGTCTCTCGGTGCCATGCCCCAGATCCCCTCTCCTCTGGTCCAGCCCTGGGCAGGAGGCATGGGGTGCTGCAGGACCCTGCTCTCCGTTCCTCAGGGATGCGCCCACAGCATGCACAGTCTCCACATGGCACTATGGGGCCGGCGGGACACGGCACGTCTGCGTCTTCCCTGGACAGGATGTGCGGCTCTTCACCCAGCTCCACCTCCGTGTCCTGGACACCACCACAAACCAGACCAAGTACTGGCGGAAGCTCAGTGTGGATGCAGTGGGTGAGTCCCTCCCACTGGGCAATATCCCTGTGACACCAGGACAGTCCCCAGACCTGGGTGCCCTGTCCTTGTGCCCACCACGAGGAGCGGCAGCACGCTGCACCCTGGGCACAGAGACAGCCCCAGGGGGACTGCCGGGTGTCCCCCAGCAGGACCAGGGGGTGCCAGACAGGGCCTGCCGCAGGAAGACAAACACCCCAGCACTTTCCCCGCAGGTCTCATCGCCCCCCCAGTGAACATCACAGCCCACTGGGCTGGGGCTGTGGGGCAGCTCTACGTGTCATGGCAGCCACCCCTCGCCCACTACCTGGAACTCTTT
>NW_009648332.1:8804328-8806464 GCF_000708025.1 Charadrius vociferus | reverse complement strand
GGGGGGGGGCCAGCCGCAGCCTCCCCAGGAGCAGGGCAGGTAGATAGTGGGGCCAGGGATGGGCAGGGAGATTTGGGGGCCACAGCCACTCCCCAGCCTGGCCCCTCTCCTGCAGGGGCTTGTCCTGGCCAACACCTGGGTGGTCCTCCGGGACCTGCAGCCAGGAGTGAGGTACCACATCCAGGTGCGCAGCAAGCCTGATGGCACCTCCATGGATGGCGTCTGGGGACCCTGGTCGCAGGCAGTGGCTGCAGAGACACCCCACTCCTCTGGTGAGCGGCCATCCCCACCACTGGGGTGCTGGCAGGCACAGCAGGGAGGTACCCACGCCTGGGGCTGCGAAGGGTAGGCAAGGTGCAGCACCCAGGTTTTGGGAGGTCAGGGGGAAGCAGCCCACTCCCTGCCCTGGTTCTCGCCTGCCTAGGAGACATCGGGCTGCGTTGCAGCACCCCTGACCTGCGGCACTTGCGCTGCGAGTGGAGCTGGGACCCTGCAGAGCCCCACAGCTCCCACCAGCTCTTTTACCGTCCTCCTCTGAGCGGGGCTGGCACAAGGTAAGGGGCATGGTGGGGACATGGTGCTCAGGCAGAGGGGCGGCACATCCCAGGGGCCGCCAGCCCTGCTAAGTGTCCCACATCGTGCCACCTGGGTCTGTGCCCTGCCCTGCCACCATCAACCTCGCACCTCCTCCTCACCACTCCCGGCCCCACTGCCCCTCTGGCTATGGGCAGCGCTGACTTTCCCGGGCAAGTGCAGGAGGAGCAAGGCAGCGCTGGCTGTGGGGACAGGGTGGCCCCAGAGCAGGGCTGGCAGTGGGCGAGGAGAGTGGGGCTGACTGCCACCCCGCTCCTCGCTCAGGGAAGACACATGGCAGCAGTGCAAGGAGGTGAGCATGGGGGCACAGGGCACCCACACCTGCACCTTCCAGCCCAGGGCTGGCAGTGCCATCTCCGTCCTGGTGAACGTCACCCGGCCCCACACACTGCCCACGCTCAGCTACTTCAAGGAGCCCTTCTGGTTGCACCAGGCCGGTGAGTCCCAGGGCCACCGTGGACACTGCCCTTGCCCAGCTGGCAGGGGACGCAGCATCCCATGTCCCATTCCATGGCAATGACACGTCCCTGTCCCCAACAGTGCTCACAGATTCCCCACAGCTCGTGCAGGCAATGGTGTCGCAGGGCCGGCTGAGCCTGCAGTGGCTGCCGCCCCTGGAGGCACTGGAAGAGCAGCTGGACTACCAGGTCCGCTACGCCGTGGAGAACAGCCATGACTGGAAGGTAAAGGCATGGCCAGGGCTCCCTCGAGCTGTTCTGCCCATCTCCACTGCCAGCACGTGGCCTGCATAGGGTCAGGCAGGATGGACCCACACCCCAGCACTGCCCCTCGGCCACCCTGCAGCAACCATCGTCACCAGCCCGGCTCTGCCCTGCAGGTCCTGCAGGTCCCACGGGCAGCCAAGAAAGAAGTCCTGGATCTACGGCCAGGTGCCCGCTACCATGCCCAAGTGCGGGCCCAGCCCAGCGGGCCGTGGTACCAGGGCAGCTGGAGTGCCTGGTCCGAACCTGTCGTGGTTGATGCCGTGGCCGATGCAGGTAAGGGACAGGGCAGAAGTGGAGACTGCAGCCAGAGGAGCCACACAGCTGAGGGCAGAAGACTGAGAGTGCTGGAAATGGGATGGGGAGCACCGGGCATAAGGTGACAGGGCTGCAAAGGGTTCGGTGGCGGCGGGTCTGGGGAGGGCTACAGTCCCAGCGCTCCTCCTCCGATGCAGGCTGGATCATCCCGAGTGTTACGGTGGTGCCGCTGCTCTTCACAGGAGTGCTCCTGGGGCTGCGGTGCACCTTCCCCTCCCTCTACAGGTAAGGGCTACGCCTGGAGCAGGTGGGGAGGGTGCAGCACCAGCCCTGGGCACCCTGCCCGGAGGCGTCAGGGCACGCCAGGACTGGGCTTTGCCTTCCATGTCCCCTTCCCCGCACCCAGCAACGTGAAGCAGAAGCTCTGGCCCCCCGTCCCCGACCTGCACCGCACACTGGGTAGCTTCCTCCGCGAAAGTGGCAAGTACGGCCAGGTGAGGGGGCCGGGACGGGGCCCACCGGAGCCGAGCCCCCCCCCGCCCCCCCGGGGGCAGCTCGAAGG
>NW_009648332.1:8802782-8803193 GCF_000708025.1 Charadrius vociferus | reverse complement strand
GGGGGGGGAGCGTTGCGGGGGCTGCTTGCCTGTAGCCGTGGGGCTCTGGGCTCCGTGCCGGGCTGCCTTAGCCGGCCCGCCGGTCAGACAGGAGGAGGTGGGCTACACTGCCTGGCTCCTGGGAGTCCTCTACCTTCTCCCCAGTATGAGGTGCGTAGAGCTCCGTGTACTGGGGCTGGGTGAAATCCTGACCCCTAGCTGAGCCTTGCTGCCACAGTTGTGTGTTGGGACAAGTGTGGGTGGGACTGTCTGCTGACAGCTTTACATGCTGTTACAGTATTTTGGCATCCTCCCCTTATCTGTGAGCTCTGGAATTGCTGCACTAGACCCAAGGAGTTGTCTCCTGGCAGTCCCTCACTAGAGCCTAGTGCTGTTATACGGGGGGGGGGGGGGGGCCAGAAATATTAGTAG
>NW_009648332.1:8800185-8801723 GCF_000708025.1 Charadrius vociferus | reverse complement strand
GGGGGGTGTCCAGAAATATTAGTTAGCTGTGACTTAGGATGGCATGAGGTCTCAGAGTCCTTCTTGTCTGGTAGGTATGTGGAGAAGTGCTGGGTTTGTGTGTCTTGAAAGCTCTAATACAGGCTGTACATTAGCTGTAACACAATATTTATGTATGTGAATGCAGGTAAATCTGGATCCAAAATCCAGAGCACACCAACAAAGGCCGGGGGGGATCGCTACATTCCCAACCGCAGTACTATGCAGATGGAGATGGCCAATTTCCTCCTAACCAAAGAGAATGACTCTGCTGAGGAGTCCCCTACCAAGAAGGTGAGTGTGTCACTAAGTTACGATTGCAACAACAATCACTACCAAACACCTAATCCTTCCTGGCCTTTACAGAGAAGCACACTGTAAGTTCTGTCAAGTGGGTGCATGGGGTGGACAGCCCTTGCCATCACTGTTTCCAGCGCTGAGCTTCAGGAGCCTGGGATGAGGTAGAAGCTCTAGAGCCTACAAATGAAACAGGTACACAGCTGCTACACAGGAACCTGAGCACAGCTGCTCTGTAGGGATGTTTCCCTAGGTACAGGGAAGAGCATAGACCCTTACACCTCTGCTTCCATTCATTCTATCTAGCCTGTGCAAAATTCAACTTTGGGCTAATGAGGCTTTAAAATATAGCAGGCTACAGAGACACAAAGCTGTGAGCCTGTGCACAGTGAAACTGCTGGTGGTAGCTATTCTAGGACAATGTCTACATGGGGAGCTATTCTGGAATGTGTACACTGTATTCTGAAATCTGTTTATGAAGCATTTGGTTCCTTGTGGCTGTGGCTTTCCCCATTGGCAATGAGACACTGAACTTGCCACTCTTATGTATGAAAATGTGAGCAGGACAGTGTGCCAACGTCTGAGGAAAAACTACTTTGGGTTGCTTGTCTGTAGCTGACTCCCACAGCACAGCTGTACACCTCCTGATTCTAGAAGGGGGCTTAAGTATATGTTCTGCCAGCTGCAGTTTTAAGTGCATCATGGGCTTTGTGTTTCAAATGCATCTTGCTGTCTTTGTAGGAGCAACAGAAAGCCTGGGCAGTGAATCTGAATGGCTTTGACATAGAAGAAGCAAAGATCCTCCGCCTCAGTGGAAAGCCACAGAATGCTCCAGAAGGTATGACACAGGGTCTGTGTGAGATGACTCAACTTGGAGGGATCTGGGCAGGGCAACAGCAACACAGAGGCTCTGTGTGTGGACATGGGAAAAATCAACTGGCATCTCAGAGCTCCTGTGCACTCTAGAGTCTCCTTTCTTAGGTTTCCTGAGGTTGAGGGGCTGCATAACAGCTACAGTGAATTTATTTACAAAAGCTGAAATAACTGCTAGTTGCTCACTGGTATTGCAGGTGGCAAGCCTTTCTGATGTCTGCAAAAGCTTCAAACTCTCTGCTGTGCACTTTGTAGCTTGTCGCTAAACATAATGGGATATGACAAACGAAGTGTTTGTCAGTTAAACTTGTTCTTGTGAATTAGGGAATCAGAGCTCACCCTGGTTCAGC
>NW_009648332.1:8780136-8800147 GCF_000708025.1 Charadrius vociferus | reverse complement strand
TTCAGCAGTTAATACTGCCAGTGATGTTAGTGCTCTGTTCTCTTCTGAGTGTCTCTCTCCTCTCAGGATGCTGGAAGGGATTTCTAGTTGGGTGAGCAGTGCTCAACTGGGAGGAAACAGTAACTCGGGTAAAGAAACCTGTTCCCCTTCACACAGGCTATCAGAATAACCTGAAAGTGCTCTACAGTCAGAAAATTACACCTGGATCCAGCAGGAAGAATGGCAGATACATTCCCTCAATGCCAGACCGGATCCTGGATGCACCAGAGATCCGCAATGACTACTGTAAGTAGGCTGTAATGTTGAGTGCTGGGCACTGAGATCATTCTGCACTGGAGTGCAGTTCCTAGGATGGCGTGGTCCAAGGAGCTGGAGCTCTAACTGTGCTGTTGCAGTATCTTAAGCACTCAAGCTGGCACAGACCGCTTCTAGAGTGTCCTTAGGGTGTTCCTTATAGGAACAGTGGTCCAGAGTGCTTTGTAGGTGACTTGAATCAGGGCTGCCTGACTCCACTAGCTGGGCATGGTGACACCCAGAAGGCTGCCCCTTACCTGCATGTGTGTGTGCATGCGCCCCTGGTGCACGTGGAAGATCTGGCATCAGCACTGACGAAGGGCAGGGCTCTTCAGGTAGGTACAGTGTGACCTGCATTGCTCTTCCAAATTGTAGATCTGAATCTTATTGACTGGAGCTCTCAGAACTTCCTAGCAGTGGCTCTGGACAACTCTGTCTATTTGTGGAACCACATTTCTGGGGAGATTATCCAGCTGCTGCAGATGGACCATCCAGATGATTACGCTTGCTCTGTGTCATGGATTACAGGAGGAAACTACCTTGCTGTTGGCACAAGCAATGCTGAGGTCCAGGTGAGTGCAGGAGTAAAACTAGAGGTGTTGTCCAGTGATTGCCAGAACTGCAGGGCCTTGGGACAAAGCTTGGCTAGCACAAGGAGGATGCAGTGCACTGACTTGCCTTGACTGGTGTAGGATGGAAATGTCCACAGCCAGTGACCAACTGCAGCAGCAAGGCAGAGTTTGCTTTGGGGTTTTTCTGACACCTGGAGTTACCTTCTGTTCTGTAGGCATGAGATATAAATTGATCTCTGCTGCCATGCTGACAAGGTTGAATGCTGGAGCCTGTGCAGTGAGGTTCCTAGGGCAAAGCAACGGGGATGGGTTTCCTCATCCTCTGGAGAACTTACCGCTCTGCCTCTCTAGCTATGGGACATACAGCAGCAGAAACGTCTCCGAAATATGACCAGCCATTCTTCCCGTGTGGGATCCCTCAGCTGGAACAGCTACATCCTCTCCAGGTAAAGCGGTGGGTAAAGGGCAGTGTCTAGCTGTTGCAGATTGCTATCCTAGATCTGTGAGTGGTGCAGGTTAGGGATGGCAGAGAGGGAGTTTCTGTCCTGGCTTGGGATTCTCAGCCTGTACTGTTGAGACTGTGGGGAGAAGGCCCATCTTCTCATTTGCCCTTTGTGCTGAAGTTGTAAAGAGCTGCTGTGGCTGCTTCGCTCATGTCAATAGACCAGCGATGCAATTAACACTGGTTGAAATCCAGTGGCAGGTATGGCAATATTGTAACAGCACAAAAATGGATTTTGGTGAAAGTATGTGCCAGCCTGACCCTGCAAGCCTTCTCTCTGCAGTGGGGCACGGACTGGCCACATCCACCACCACGATGTCAGAGTGGCTGAGCATCACGTGGCCACACTTGCTGGCCACACGCAGGAGGTGTGTGGACTCAAGTGGTCTCCAGATGGCCGCTACCTGGCCAGTGGTGGCAATGACAACCTGGTGAACATCTGGCCATGTACCCAGGGGGACAGTGGAGACTTTGCTCCTGTACAGACCTTCACTCAGCACCAGGGTGCTGTCAAGGTGAGTGTGGGGCTGCTGTGGGCACATGTCTGTGCAAGGCAGACATGTGGCACTGGCTGGGCACAGGTTGCCTCTTGCGTGTCTTAGAATTAACCCTTTTCTCTCAGGCTGTGGCATGGTGTCCGTGGCAGTCAAATGTTCTAGCCACTGGAGGTGGGACTAGCGACAGGCATATCCGCATCTGGAATGTGTGTTCTGGCACCTGCCTCAGTGCTGTTGATGCCCATTCCCAGGTGAGACACAAACATCAGCTTGGTGACAAACACCTTCTGGCAGGATGCCTATACAGAGTTGCTGGCTCCTGAAGCCCAGAGGCATGGGAAAGGAGGGGACCATGCTCATCTCTGGGTGGAGAGCATCAGCACAAGCAGCTTGTCTTACCTGCGTTATTACTGTTTCTCAGGTCTGTTCTATCCTGTGGTCAACAAACTACAAGGAGTTAATTTCAGGCCATGGCTTTGCACAGAATCAGCTGGTGATATGGAAGTATCCAACGATGGCCAAGGTCACTGAGCTTCGAGGTAGGCTGGGGCCTTTGCCTGGGGAAGGGAAGGCTGCAGGCAGATGTAATCCTTGGTTTGAGCAGACTGGTGGTCTAGCTGGGGGCATTACTGATGCACAATGCTGTCTGGGGGCATGCTGCTAGAGGGAGGCACTCCTGTGGGCTGCTGAAGAAACACTGTTGCTCCAAACGCATGCCTAGGGTGTGAATTCATGCTGCTGCAGTATGGTATAGGAGCAGCCATGCAAGCTGGTAGCACTCATAGGGCACACGGGAGCAAACTTAACCATTGTGGTAGAACCACAGGGACCCGGGCATGCGGTGATCAGCCCAGCCCTGACTGCACACCTCCTCCTCCTCAGGTCACACTGCCAGAGTGTTGAACCTGACAATGAGCCCTGATGGTGTAACAGTGGCCTCGGCAGCTGCTGATGAAACACTACGTCTCTGGCGCTGTTTTGAGATGGACCCCATAAAGAAGAAGGAGAAAGAGAAGGCGAACAGTGCCAAAAGCAGCATCATTCACCAGGGCATCCGATGAAGGCACAGGGCTGTTGGGAGGAGTTGAAAAACTTGGCTTATGCACTGTACAGTATTTTAAATGTTAATAAACTGCTTTAATTTGATATTTTATTCTTTTTTTAATGAAGTCTGATGGAAGAAAAGGCCATGGCTCACAGAACTAAGCCCTTCCTCCCTGATGTTTGGGATCTGGGCAAGTGGTGGAGCTCTTGTTCTTTAGGGCTAGTTTGCAGTGAGCCTAGCACAGGCCTGAAGTCCTGGGAGAAGGATACTGTGTGATGGCTGTATTTATGTATCTGTCCCAGCTAAGGCAGGTGTGTCACCTGCCGCCACATGCTGACCACAAGTGCAGCAGCTCCACCAGAAGGGCTGTGGCTTGGTTGTATCCCACAGGGGGGAAGCTGTAGCACTGAAATACCTGAGGTGTATGGGCCTCCTGCTTGCAGCAAGAAGTTGTCTCCAAAGGAAGCTGATGTCTAACCTGCATCTGTGGAAGTCATGACTTGGTCCCTCCTCTAGTAAAGCTCTGCCAGGAAAATCAGCTTTCTTTGCACCTCTTAGCTTTCTCAAACCAGAATCATGGGGCAGCTGGGCCTGTGGCTGGATACTGGCTCTGGTGTCCTGGCTCTGGTAAGACAAAGGGAAGTGTTAGGGGCCAAAGGGCCTCTATATCAATGTCTGTGCTCTTGAGTTCTGGAGCCTGGGTGACTTTCTAGCCCTTCACCTCTGATCAGGGTCTGTCAACACTGACCCTTTCCAGGGCTCCAGCCCTACAGCGGGGCTAGGAGGAAGGATCCCTGACTTGTCTTGGTTTCCACAGAGCAGTGAACCTCAAGCCTCAGGGAGAGTCCTCTGACCAGCTGCTGCCTGCTGTAGTGGGGAGGAGCATGGCTCAACTAGAAGCACAGCTTCTGCTGTGTCCTGCCTTGTGGCAGGGTGGACCTTGCTGTTCCTCTGCTGGTGACTACCAGCAGTCATCACCTATGCCAGAGCACTCTGGGAACTTGGTCTTGGCAGTCTGAGCTGTAGCGTTGCCTGCACACTTAGTCGTGTTCTGTTTACACGCAGCCTCTGTGCTGCAGCCAGTGCTGCCTGCTCTTATGGTGCTAGGGTAGAATAACTATTTTTGCAGTGAGTTTAGTAGTGAATTTAAGAGCCAAATGCTATTGGAAAAAAAGGGAGGCCAGAGGCTGGAAACATATGGCAACAGCTGTAATCGCCCCAAAGGCCAGAAAGGGGCTGGCAATGGTATAAAGCCTGATGCAAAACAAAAGGTTAGTTTACATTGCCATAGCCAGCTTGGACATCACACAAGGGCCTCCCAAAGCACCACCAAGCCAGTTCATAGCCCTCAGTCATGTATTCTTCCAGTAGCTCAGATCTGTGTCTTCCCCTCCTGCTGAGGGGAAGCCCTGGTACCAAGCTGAGGCAGCAGGGCTCAGGTGACATTTGGTTGAGCTTGGCCCCCCAGCACTTGGAAAATGCATTTTTTCCCGGCTCAGTTATGCTGGTGGAAATTGTAGGGAGCACATTTGAGCCTTTACACAAGCAAGAGCCAGCAGGGCCACAGCTGCCATGTTGCTCTGCATGCTGCTCTGCACCTTGGAGCCATGGTGTCTGAGGTTGTGGGGCTGCACCAGACCCATCAAGCCTGTCCTTCAGCTGCACCAGCACAGCCAGGGGCTGCCAGGGACGCTGTGCAGCAGATTAGCACCTTCGCCTGTGCAAAGCAGCTCAACAAAGTCTGTGCCTCCCATCAGCCTGTGATTAGCAGAGGGTGGATTATTATTAACTATTTTCACCTTCCTCTTAGCACAGTACCACACTGTACCTGGTGCCAGGCTCCTGCTCAGCCTCCTGGGCTTTAAGCCAGCTGGAGCCTTCAAAGGTGGGCAGTGCTGGCACCAACTCATGCTGTGCTGAGCCTGTCCAGTGCACACCCCACACCCACCAGAGCAGCCCCACGCTTGGTGCTGAGAGGGCAGGGAGGGCACAGTCTCAAAAAACCGCTTGCAGCAGCTGAGCCCAGTACTTCCCAGCAGGGCTGTTGGTGCATCCCCACCTGGGGAAGGACACGGGAGGACAAGGCAGCTCTCTTCCTCTTCAGAAGCAAATCCCAGGGCAGCAGCTGGATCTAATGGGGAAGGGGGCAGGAATCCACATGCAAGGTTTGGCTCTTCCCCAGAGCTGTGCTGCTGTTGTAGGAACCCTGCCCCACACCCCTGCATTTCGATGCTGGGAGTTAGTGCAGATTTGCCCTGTGGCCCCACAGCAGATTAAGGCTTCCAGTGGTTCCTGACCCTGGAAGGAAGGCTTTACATGCCTGAAAGCCGGTGTAGTTTCTTCACTCCCATGTAATAGCAGTTTATCTTTCTCAGACAGAGCCTGTCTTGCCTCTCTCCTTAGCACATACCCACCCCCAGAAGCTGAGCATTACACACTCCTTGAAAGTCCTCTGAGCATTACTGGAAGGTGACAGTATTACAGTGTCTTCCTTCAGCCTCATACTGGTCCTACTGCCCTGGAGTGAGGAGGAGCAGAGGAAGGAGCTGGGCGCTGACGCAGCAGGCCCAGGAAACACTGCCATATAAGGTGTGAATTCAGTTCAGGGCAGCAGCCCAGATTGACCATGACAGGGTATAAATTACGAAGTGGTATGGCCAGCCCATGGAAAGATCACAGCTAACAGGAACAATAGGAGGAAGGGAGAGCAGAACACACGTAGGGAACAGCCCACTTTAAAATGCCAAGTGTAAGTAGTTTAAAATATTATTACTATTTTGGGCAAAAGTCCTGTCTTTACCAACAGCCAGCCTGGGGGGGAAGAAGGAGGCTAGACAGGAAAAGCTCCATCCCAGCTGGACTCTCACCTCTCCTGAAGCAGTGACTTCTGAGCAGCAAACTAATGTTACACACCACTTCAGCAGGGACCAGAACAAAACCTCTTCCCCGTTCTTTCCCACAGAGAAGTGGCAACAACTGGGAGAACACTACAGTGCAGCAGCTAGATCCCATTTTAAGGCTTCATACGCACAAGGGCACTGAGCCCTGTAAAGCAGGGCAATGCAGTTAGACATATTGGTCACGCCAGTTCAGCTCACTTGAGGTTGTCCTACATGTCAGAGCATGGCCTTGAGGTGTACAGCAGCTCAGGCAGGGTCAGCAGAGCTTTCCCTCACACCAACCTCTGCTCTAGGGCTTTGGCTAGACAGTCACTAAAGCCCTCCCACACCCCAGATGCAGTGAAACGCAGCTTCTGGAGGGCGGCTGGTCTAATGCATTCCTCCCAGCCAGCTACCCAACCCCCCTTCCCAGGCTTGAGTCAGCACCTAGGCTGGCCTCTCTGTTCAGGAGGGCCCCCACTCACAAAGTGATGGGGAAGGTAGTGCTACACCCCAACAGCACTGAAGGTAAGCCAGAGTATCTCAGGAGGTAGAGAGGGCAGAGCCCAGCCAGGAATATACACTGCTATAGCAAGAGCAAGGCAGCAGCAACATCAACATCCCTCTGACCAGCTTCATCCGTGTTCTGCACAGATTCACGCTGCAGGGATATTCACAGACAGCAGCAGCTTTAGCTTCAGCAGATGCAGAAAGAAGCCTGCTGTTTCCCCATCACCTGGATTTCCAGGGTCTCTTGCATCTGCTCTGCCGCACCTCAGCTCCCCAGGATTTCTGAAAAGCAGCAGCTCCTCCTGGGTAGCTGGCCCAGGTCCCAGCCCACACCCACACTCCACCCCAGCCATTCTTTCACAGGGCGGAGCCACTTTCACAACGGGAGCCTTGACACATTTCCTGCCCTGAGCACTGCTCTAACGAAGCGCTTGGCAACAATCTGCCATCTGCTTCATCAGCACACAGCTATCACCCTCTCCCCCCAACACACAAACCTGCTACACCAGCTGCTTCTCCCAGCCCTGCCTTCAACCACACTAGGCAGGACCAAGCACCTGGAACAGCTTCTGAGCACAGCAGGCCAGGGAAAACAAGAGGGCAGAGCCATTTCTCTTTCTGTTTGTTTATTTGTGATAGAAGAGCAGCCCACTCTGACAGGGCCTGGCTCCTTCACCTCATCCTCAAGGCCACCAGCATGGTTTTGGCTATAGCCAGAGCAGGTGATGGGCACCAGGCCCAGGAGAGCTGCTGCACTGCCCTGCTGTAAGGCAGAGTACACCTTCATCCAGGCCCAGTTGGATCCACAGAAGTAACAGGTGCTCACTGTTACCCCACAGCAGGGCACACTACAACCATCCTCCGCTGTGCTCACGCTGCACCAGAGCAGGGCTAGTCCCAAGCAGGAAAGCCCAGGAGCTGATTTTAGGGGCAATTATTGCTCAAGTCTTGAGTTTGCAGGAATGGAAGTGATCCAAGGCAAGGCTGAGCTTGGCCTCCCCCACTCTGGAGCGAGCCACCAGCTGCCATACAGGATCAGGTAAGTGTGGCTAAAGCACACACCAAGCACCCAGCCCAGGCACAGAAAGGCACGGCAACCTGGGCTTATTGTGGGGGGAAGGGGTTTCAGGCTGTCACAACCCCTGCTATGTACTAGGCACAGGGCATGTGTACTGTACTGGGCAGGTCTGGGCTCTCAAGTCCCATAGACACTGCCCCTACATTCTCCACAGCCACACCTGAGCATGGACACGCCAGGGCAGGACCCCCCCACCTGGGCACACAGGGACAAGAAGGGACATGCAGCACTGTGGCATGGAACAAGGTGGCACAAGGCATGGTAGAGCAGGAGCACTCACACTTGAGCTGGCGGCAGCAAGCAACCAGGGACAAGTCTGCTCATCCACACAGGCTCTAGTGAGCCAGGGAAGAGGAGAGGGCACCAGGACAGGGACCGGTCTCTTCTTTTGGTCCTACTCAGAAGAAAGTGGCCCCCAGGCAGAAGGGCCAGATGTAGGCACTTGGGGGAAAATTCCTTTGGAAACACTGGAATGGGACTGCAGCCCTGCAGCTGTGATGCAGGCAGCTGCCTCTCTGCTCAGCAACACCAAGAAACAGCATGAGCCCTCCCAAGAGCAGGAGAAGTTGCCCATGGCTGCTCAGAGCAGAGGGGCTGGGCGTGCAGACAGAGGACAGCAGGGCTGGGCACAGGGGTACAACAGTCTGTAGGCACTTGACTTGGCTAGTGGCACCCAGGAGCAGGGGAACAGGTCCCAGCTGCCTCTGCCCCGGGGCTCTCATTGGCTCTGGGAGGGCCTTGCCCTCTAGTTGGCTTTGACCTTGCCATTGGTGACAGTGCCATTCTCGTGGATGCTGCTACCGTTGTGCTGGGCTGCTTGCTGAGCCACCCTGGGCAACCGTTTGCCTTTGGTGTAAGACTGGTACCAAAAGTTGGAGAAGAGGATGAAGAAGATGGTCCCATAAATCCAGATGAGGTGGATGAAGATGGGGAACTGGTACTGGCAGCTGGGCATGAAGTAATACTGGGAGATGTGGACGGAGACAATCACGAACTGTGCCTGGGATCAATGCAGAGCAGGGACAAGTTATTCAAGGGAGCAGGGTCAGGGATCCCAGTAGAGACCTTCTTTCTAAATGAAACCAATAGGTTCCTTCCCACTCTGAAGTAAAGGTCCTCATGGTGAGGCACAGTCAGCAGCAGCTGGAAGAAGCAGGCACAAGCCTCAAGGCAGCATGTGTCTCTTACCCTCCCAGTCTGGCTGCAGCCCAGGAGCAGTGGGCTGATCAGAGGCCTACAGCGGGCCAGAGCTGCTAGAAACCCAGAGTGAGAGGCCACAGAAGAGACAGCTACAGCTGCTGGCTGCACCCTTCATAGGTACAAAGGCTGGCCTACCCCTCACATCAGAGGCTCAGGGCATACGCTCTGCTCCACACCACAGACTCACCAGCTGGATAGCCGTGATGTGCTTCTTCCACCACAGGTACTTCTGAAAGGCAGGTCCTGCTGCTGAGAGCCCGTAGTAGAAGTACATGACAACATGCACCATGGAATTGATCATGGCATGGAATGAGCCCATTCCCCCTGTTAAGACAGATTTTCATTACCATAAGTCCATCCTCCACAGCAATTAGCACTATGGCACTATGAGCCCTTCTTAGGAGCACTATGAGCCCTTCTCAGCCCTTCTGGGGCTAACCCAGCTAACCCTTTTCCCCAAGCTGTGCACCCACACAGTTTTCATCTTACCTGGACCAAACTTTGCTCCCCACCACCAGCTCCAAGGCAGAACAGAGTGGTGGAAGAGGTGCAGGAATGTGACCTGTTCATTCTTCTTCCGCAGGACAAAGATCACCTGCAATGAAAGCCCAAAAGCATCAAGGACCTGCAGCCCTGGACCACTAATTCAGCATCTGATCTCAGTGATGCTTGCCCCCAGAAAGCTCACTGCCACCACACATTAGGTCACCCCACAGCTTCCATAGCTATAACATGCCAAGAGTGGCCTCTGCAATAGTCCAGAGTGGCATCCTTGACAGTGATGCCAGACAGAAGGATTGCCAGGTCAGACTGGAAGGGCTGAAGAAAGCACCTACCCCAAACACGCAGGGCCCCAACTCCCTGCCCAGCAAACAGTGACAAGGCCTCCTCCTAACTCACTCACCGTGTCTGTCAGTTCGATGAACTTGGAGAAGACAAAGAGCCAAGCAACACTCACCATCTGTAACAGAAAAGCTTAGCATTAGAGACCCACCTCAGCCTGAGCATGCCCAGTGACCAAGGGTCTCCATACAGTAACCCTGGGGTGAAACCAAGGGCCAGGTACTGTAAGCCCTCTGCCTCAGGAGAGGCAGGTAGCTGTGACCTTGGTGTCCAAACACAAGCACTAAAGGCCATCCCCACTTACTGCAAGAGGGATGAGAACTCACCCTGAGGGCCTTGGGGTCCTGTGAGAAGTCCACAGGGTCACATCGCCAGGTGTACCCAGTAAGCCACCCTGCCATCAGGAACTGCAACAAGAGCATCATCAGGGCGAGGCCCAACATATCACCCACTGCACTTCCCAAGCCCTGCACAGAAGAGCAGGGAACAGCCTGCAAAAGGGTTCCCCATCACCCACACAGCCTGCATGGATTTCTTTGTGTACACCACAAAGGCTACTGCCAACAACTCACCTCATAGACTATGTAAAGTGAGAGTCCCACCAGAAAGAAGTTGTATAGCACCATGAACTTCTTCAGGTTTAAAGGCTTCCTGTTGGCCATTAGCCGTGGACCCAAGGATAGTACAAAGTAGACATATGCCAAAAGGATGCCCATCACAAGGAACGGGGACTGCATCAGCGGATAATCAGCAATGCGGGGGTCTGTGGAGAGAGCCGCAGGGCAGTTAGCATCCTCACCCCAGTCGTCTGCCAGTAATGCTACTGCCAGGGTGGAAGCAATCCTGTTCTTCTGGGTCAGGAGTGCAGGTAGGGGGCCAGTCAAGGAGCAGAGGCTGGTGAAGCCACCTAAACTCAGTAAGGCCTGAAGCCATGCTGCAGGGCAGCCTGAAGGCCCTCTGCTCAGGACACAAGTGTCCCAAGAAGACCTGCACAGGCACTGAGGCAAGACAACCTTGCAACAACCAGCCCAAAAGACCCAGAGCTGCCTCCACATCAAGGCAAAGGCAGGATGCAGCTAGACCCAGACTGCTTCAGGGATGACAGACCACCCCCTGTGCCTGTGGCAGTAAGGCATGTAGGACCACCTGCCCTGCAGCTGAGGAGAGCCAAACACTCACCTGCTTTCTTCATGAAGTCCTGATACATGGTCACAATCCCCTCCATGGTGGCGGTAGTATCTCTGTGGAGAGAAGGGCAGATCAGGCAGCTGTTTTCCCAGGAGGGCACCCTGCATAGCACAGAGCCCTGCAGATCAGCAAATCTCGAGCATAGCTTCAGAGGTAGTCATGTGTATCTGGCCATCATTAATCTCAGCTGATCACACACCAACATCTACTTTCCAGTTGAGCCACATGCTCCCCACTTCTCACTGTGCCTGGCCCTGTATCCCCAGCTCTGCTGGAAACCCCATCATCCACCACTAGCAGTCCTTCCATGGCAGCATCCTAACACTTCAAGACAGCTAGGAAAGCTTCCAACCTCAGCACCTATCCCCAGCCTCTTAGTCTTGCTCCTGCAGTACAGGCTCAAGCATTATCACCCACAACCACCACGATATTGCCAACAACCTTGCCACCCATACCGACCCAGCACACTGCTCTGCCCGACCCTGGTGCAAGGTATCCAAGAGAGATGCAGAGCTGGCCCACACTCTCCACAGAGTGGTGCCTTTATGATCAGCTTTGGGCTGCTGACCACTGATCCCTGCCAGAGAAGCAACACAGCATCAATGGCAGATACACTGCAAGAGGAAGGAAAGCCATCAGTTCAGAAACTGACACCATCTTCTGGTGTCAGAGTTCCTGGTTTCACATCTTGCACAAACCCTCCCAAGAAGAGCTACCACCCCATAACCCAGCACTTCAGAGGCTAGGTGCATCCTACTTGGCAGTGACATTTCCACACCTCTTCCAGACAGGGGACAGTATCCCCAGGTAGTGGAAAAAGCAGCAGAAGGATATAAGGCAGCAAGAAGGACAACACTCCCCACGCTTGCTCAGCCTCACTATGAGCACACACCAGAGAGCAATCCAGAGGTACTCTCCAGAAGAGCAGGAAGGGTCCAGGCTCTTGCTGCTGCACGCACATTCGAAACACCCTCACTCAGCCCCCTGTGCTTCCCAACCTCTCCCCAGCCCAAAGGACACCAAAGCATGAGGGAGGCAGAGCACAGCCCCAGCCTCACCTGACTCACCCACCTGCGAGGGAGGCATTCCCCATAGCTGCTACCAGACACTCCACCTACCCTTTCCTCCAGGAAGGTGCACAGGAATCACTGCCCACACACAGGCCCAGGGAAACAGGTCCCCAGCCCAAACTCCCCAGGAAGTTTATTGCTGCCGCCACCACAAAGCATGCAGCCTCACCCAGACCAGCAGCCAGGAGGCTGAAACCAGAGTAACCTTCTTTCCAGTAAGGTCCCAGCAGCAAGTATCCAGCAGCCACTGCCACCTGAAGCCCTCACCAGCCAGCACCAGCATTGCTCCTTCAGCTTTGCTTCAAGAAGAGCTCAGCAAAGTGCTCTTTGCTCTATCTGGGACCCAGGTAGGGCAGCAGCAGACACTACCTGTGTAGTGCTACCATGCACCTACATGACAGGCTTTGCTGGCAGCACTCTTCAGAAGCCTGGCATACACCATTCTGGCTCACCGTTCTCTGCAAATCACTTTAGTGCAGCAACAGCGCTGGCTCTGTGCCTGCCCAGTCATACCCCGTGTCCTCCTCCAAACTGGGGAGTGCCACCCAACCTCTCAACAGCAGTGGGGTGGAATAGCTCTCCCCCCCTCACCCCACAAAGTACCCATTCTGCCAAACAGTGCTCCACAGAAGCCTGCACAGCCACACACACCAGGGAGCACCCCAGAAGTTTTGCTGTGCTTCAGAAAGCACAGAAGGTGATTCCTCATGCTAACTTGGAGGCAGCTAGAGCAACAGGGCAAAGCCCACTTGGGACTGATACCCCCACCTCAGGGGCACCAGCAGCTGAACAGATGATCCCCCTTCCCAACCCAAGGTTTCAAGGGGTTTAATAGTAAGTAATACTCACTTGTGGTATCACTGTGATGCAAGTAATATTTAAGGTCCTGGGCACTGCCAAGATTATCCACTGTCCACAAGCAGCAGAGGCCAGAAAAGCATAGCAGGAACTATAGCATCTTTGAGAGCCACTCAAGGCTCCGGCTGTGGGAAATGCAGTAAGTACAAGTCCGGAAAGCTGCTGAGCTTTATGTTGCTTTAATGGCTAAGAGCAAGCTCCAAACTTGTCTGTCTAGTTTCAGCTTTCAACCACTACATCCAGCTACACCTTTATTTGCTAGATTGAGGAGCCCTCAAGAGTTAGTTCCCAGCACAGGTACCTGACTGTTCAAGCTCTGTGTTTATCTTATCAAGCTGAATGAGTCAGCCTTACTACAGGTCCAGGGCAGAGACAAAACTCCTGCAGAGCACTCTCCTATTTTGGGCAGGCTAGGATGAGAAGATAGTATCAGTCGCCCACAAGCTCAGAGCTATATCCCACACCGCAGGGAAACACTTGCGCTTGGGTCCTAAGGATTACTTTGCTGACTCTGATGCCAGCAAGGCACCAGCACCACTGGTCAACTAGAACCCCAGCTTAAAAACATTTGGGGTCACAGGACACTGGGGACTTGGGTGAGAAGACTCACACTGCAGTTTTGTCCCAACAGACCTGCTGCAAGCTGCACAGAGCACGCAGCAGACAAGGGATGTCTGGGTTCAGGGCTGCTGCCAGGACAACTATCCCCACAAGCAATGGGAGAAACCCACTTCAACACAGCACTAGCACAGAAGTCCCCACCAGTGTGAACTGCAAGAAATCCCTCTTACTGTTGTGTCTTGTGAAGCATCTCCACCACTCCTACAGCCACACATGCCACAGGGAGAGGGAAGGCATTGGACTTGCCCTGAATGTGGGCTCTGGGCCAGCACCAGGACTTCTACCAGGGCAGAACTAGCACGATTACACTATAGGCCCTTATGAAAAGGGCCTATGCATTTTCCACAGCTTTCGTAGCCAGAACAACATCCTGCTGCATTCAGCTAACAGAGCAAACAACTCCAGGGAACCCCTAAGTCTTCAAATCTTTGCAAGACCTAGCATCCACACTAGCATGCTACATGGTCCTGTGTTAAAGGCTGAAGCGTGCCTTGCTCAGTGAGCAGATGCAGGTACGTCTCACCCTGCTGTCTCCCAGGGGGCAGCCGCTGGTCTTGGGGTGTTGGCAGTTGAGCTGCAGAACAGGCCCAAGCATTACCTTCACTAAGCAGGAGGATGCAAAGTGCACTGGCCTGCCTGAGCCACGATGGCTCCATGCCAGCCCTTCTGCTGCAGGCAGGGGGGTTTCAGCACAGAGCAGCAACTGTCTGGGAACCTGAACTCACCCTTGCCATTTCCTCTGTGCACAACACCAGCACTTGATGTCCCTTTGCACTTAAAGAGGGGTTCACCATCCAACCAGGCATCTGCTCTTACTACCTTCCACCCTACACCGCATATCACAAGGCAGACATTTACAGCTCAGTGGCTGGTATCTGTCCTCTCTGCACATGGGAGACACTCTCCTTTGACTCCTCCCAGATCCTGATCCTCTTGGGCAAGAAACTGGGAGGATATGGGGAACCCAAAGCTGAGCCTTCAACAGCTGAAGAGAAGTCAAGCAAACAGGTCCAAGCATCTCAAAGCACCAAGAACCCTTGGGGCCCAAACACACCCTGCACAGTACCTAGAGACCTTGCAACACATCTCCTTCTACCTCTCACCAGCTGGGTGTCACTTCCCCACCTCAGCAAGAAAGTTCCCACTATTTGCAAACCAGAGTACCGGGCCACATTCTGTCCCAGTAACCAACATCAAGGATTAGATACTTGCTTACACCAAGCAATGTGCAGACTGCGTATTTCCAACAAGCTATACAGCTAATTAGTGCAACTTCAGCAAGACCCTTTATAATCAGCCCCAGCAGCTCAGGAGTAGTCACACCACAGCACTGTGAACCACGATACTGACAGAGACCAGAGCTCAACCCAGTTAGTTTTAGTCACCACCTCACAGGGCGCATCTCTCCCCACACAGTAGCCACCTGCAAGGAACAGACTCAGCCCCAGACATCCAACACTCCAACCCCATCAGTATTCGAGTCAGAAATCAGTCCTGTAATAAGTGAGAAAGCAAGCCACCCTAATCTCCCCACTAGTTTAATTACAGGCAGCACCAAAACAGTCTGGTAGGTGGCCACAGAGTTGCCACCCCAGGGAGAGCTGGCACAGGGCCCTTGCTGAACTGGCTAAAGCAGGCCTGGTCCCTGTGGGACTCCCAAGGGAGCAGCAACCCTCAAAGGTCAGGAGATAACCAGCTGGCCAGAGATCAAACCAGCTCTCATCCCTGACCTACAAGCTGGCAGTGAGGCTTGCTGCCTGATGCTGCTCTGAGCTCCAGTCTCCCAGGAAGAGGCATCTCTTCCCCCAGCTCCCCACCACAGCACCTACCCAGCTTCCTGGAGCTCCAGAAAGTCATTGCAGGGTCCAACAAGTCCTGCATGGACCTCCATGCACCCAGGGAGCATGTTTCCCAGCAGAGCTGTGGGGACCTGTGGTTCTGAAGCATCTGCCAGCAGCAGCTGTTGCTGTGGAAGAGTGGGACTGACCAACCCAGGGGCTGGCAGCCCCAGACCAGGCTCCACACAGCACGCACTGAGGCTGGCACCTCAAACTGTCACCAATAGCTGTCAGTCACTGCTCCAGAAGCAGCTTTCCTGAGCTTACACACAAGTAAACCCACACACAAACAACACACGAGCAGCAAGACAGACAGAGCAAGACAAGAGGGAGAAGAGCTTGGCCAGCCCTTAGCAGCAGCACCCCGTTCTTCATGAACTCCGTAGCAGAATTGCTCCAAGTCTGAAGTTTACCATGAAGCAGAGAGAACTATCCTCCTTCTGCCACTCTGCACCCAGGTGAAAGGGAGAGGGGGCCTGTAACCAGCCAGTGCACATTTGCTTCACACACAGCATCTCGGGACAGCAGCTCAAGCACACACAGCAGAGAATACTCAACAGGAGAGCTGTATTCAAGGACATCTGCATTACTGGTAACAACTTCAACCATCTCACTGAAGATTCAGTTAAGGCATTGTTGTCCACATGCTACTAAAGTCATGGTTTCCCCTCAAGAGAAAAATCACAGCCTGAAGAGATGCCTGTATATCAGCTTACAGGGCACACAAGACCCATCTGGCAGCAGAGCATAAGCTGCTATGTTTCAAGTGTGGAAAGCAATACCAGCAGATTAGGGCTGAGCAGGAAAGTAGATCTCTCCTGGCCTGGCATTTTGGCTCTGAGGACTCAGCTCTGGTCAAAGTTTAACAACAACTAGTCCCAGAATTCTCAGCCCACAACATAACTACAAAGTCTACAAGGAAACTTCACACTAACACCACCAGGTAAGTTTTCCAACTTGAATTGCATGTATTTGTCACTTCCTCAGGCTCAGCTGCTTCATGCTGAGTGTCAAAGGATACGGCTAACAGCCTGGTACCATACACTGCATCAGCATACTTTGAAGCCAGTACAGGACAACTGCATTCACAGAGAAGGGATGCAAACTCTCAAACTCTTGACATGCAACAGCTCTCGCAAGAGCTGCTGTTGCAGGAGTCACACTGGCTCCAAGTAGCAGGAAGTGACCTGCCTGAAGTTCAGGAGTTTCCCCATCTCCACCAAGTGTGTGTTAATACCCTACCGCTACGGGTGGTAGGCTGTGGCTGTGAAACCCTGAGGCCTTTGGATAGCATCCTATAAACAGAGATTAAGCTCTCCCCTTCCCATGCTCACTGGAAGCATGGAGAGCAAGAGGAGACTCTCAGATTAGCAGGCAAGCTTTGCAGAGCCTGAGCAGTTAGTGTGGCACCCCACAAGCTTTCAGGAGAAGGAGCAAGCCCACTGCAATAGGGTACTGGTAACCTTGTACAAAACCCAAGGCAGGTAATCAGACTTCAAGGTCCCACAAGAGCATATGTTGCAGTAAAAGGTCTATATGCACAGCACACACAGTGTTTTTTTCCAGGGACAGCACCTCCTCAGGCTGATCAGGCAAGCAGTTATAGTCTTACTCCTTATCACATTCAACACTGGTGGCTGCGTATTCAGGACCCTGGTATCAGTAGAGATGAGATCAGTCAGGGAAAAGCAGGGAAAAGGCAACATTAGGCAGAACATCTGGCACAGCAAGGAAAGAGTAAAGAGGTAAACGAAGAAAAGAACAGATGATGATATGCCTATAGAAGTGGAAAATAAGGTATTTCCTTTCCAAGCTAGCCACACTGAGCTGTGTTCACTCCCTAATGCAGCACCAGGTGAGGGGGAAAGGAGGTAGAGATGGATGGGCTCCCTCTCTGAAGTGATGGCACCCAGCAGCCCCCCAGGGTTCACAGGAGAGCACTCAGGAAGGACAGAACTAGGCATGTGACAGAGGAGGACAGGCAGGGTTAGACCAACCAGGGCTGGCTCCCAATACCTGCTTCTAGATATAGGTCAAGCCTTCCAAAATCCTCTAGTAGAGGAACACAGACCACCTCTATCTGGAGGTAGGACAGACAGTACCAGAGCATGTGTCCCTGTGGTTTTAATCATTATGCAAGTGCCTCACTACAAGGTTTCACCTCTGTTCCCACAGCAGTGTCTGTAATCATTACACAGTAAAGATTACTGTGCTCTGTCCCATCCAGACCCGTACATTAATTGGACAGGCACACCAAGACAAGATGGACATTAAAAGTCCACAAAGCAAGACACAGAAAGCAAAGACTCCTAAAAATGCCTCCAAACATCTCTATCTGGATCATTCAAGGAGCCCAAGTGTGAACCCGGAGCCACTTCTCACCTAGACAAGGGGTCACTGCCTAGTGATCATGACATCTCCTTTGGAACTCCCCTACCCTCCACACCAAGAACGCAGTACAGTCATGCAACCACCTTCTAACAATAGAAAGGGATGTTCTCTGACAACACTAAAAATGCCAGACTCCAGCAGCATAGAATAGGCAATAGATCCCAATAGACATAAGGCTTAATAGATACTACCTTTACCAAGGTTCACAGCCCTCCAACACACCAAAAAAAAAAAAAAGCAGTGTTAGGCCTGATTATCTCCACACAGGTGTAGATGGACTATTCAAAGCCAGGGCCATTGCTCATACTGCTGGTCCTGTACAGACAGGGAAAGCCTCTTAGGGTTAAGTACAAGCAGCATGAGATATAAATCTGTATGTATACAGAACAAATCTATTAACAAACCATGAGAACAAGCTAGCTGATCTGATCCACAGGGTAATAGAACTCCTTGCAGCAAGGCTGGAGAACTCGCTGCCACAGTGACAGCTTACCACCCTAAGCCATCCCACAGGGAAGAACCCACCAGAAATTAAATACCCTGTGAGACGCTAAGGGAAATCAACAACCATCAGACCCAGTTACCACCTCGACAAGCCCCAAGCCACTAAAGTCTCAGATAGCATCCAGACACAGGCCTGCTGGTAGGGAACTGGCTGTGGCATCTGCAACCTATCATCTAAGCAAGAGCAGCCCCACAACTCCTGCAGGGAAGAACCCTGGCTCCTGGGGACCAGCTCCTCCCTGCAGGAGCCCAGGCTGCCTCACCTGTTTGACTGGCAAGAACCAGACTTTCCAGCCCAAGTACTCCCACCGTCTGACAGCCAGTAGGGCACATGCTAGCACAAATCCAATACAAAAGCACAGAAACACAGAAGATCTCTTGGGCCATCACAGGCACCACTCCCAATATCTCCTATGAGATCCTTCCTTTAGGAAGAAGCTTAGCCTGAGCATTGACTGTGCTGTAACCCCAGCAGAAAAGAGGAAAGCATTCACCCACAACCTTCAAGGACAGTGCCAAGCCAAGCATGCAGCAAATGCACCTGCTTATAACACCAGCTTCAGAGCTTCCTGGGGATGAAGAGACATTTCTCCACCAAGAGAGAAAGGAGACATTTTGCACCTTGAATAAGCTCACTTACTTTCACCTCCAAAGCACAGTGTGAGACACCTCTAGGTCAGAGTAAGTTTTTACTCCCCTAGCCTCAGCTTCAACAGTACTTTCTCTCATATTGCATTTCTGCCCCGAAGGACCATATAATCCCCCTGCCCCCTTCAGACTTTCAGGAAACAGAGGTGAGAATATGATGCAGGGCAGGACTGTGGAGGCCCAGGCTTGTGTGGGTGGCGTGGCTTAATCCGCACAGCAAGATGCAGCAAGAAGATACTGCAACAGCTGGCATCATGCTACTTCTCAAAGAAACAGGCTGTCAGCAGCAGCTGACACCCATGAGCTAGAGGGGCTTCCTAGGAGATAAGACACAGCAGTCTCAGTCAAGCCCCAAGGGCTCAGCCAACTGTTTGACTCTCTAAACCATCCTTAAGAAGCTACCCAGCAGGTCTGGTGGGAAGGTCAGTTCCATCCAGCCAGGAATCTGCCCTGGCTGCATTCTGGCAAAAGAGAAGGTGGTCAATTTGGAGCAGCACATCAGGATGGATGCACTGCTGCACAGGCAATCCTGACCTCTGAGAGGGGGAGAGATGCTCTGAGGGAATGCACTAGAAAGGAAAGTGCCCAGTGTTATCCCACACTGCCCACTGAGCACAGGAAGGTTATTCACTTCACTTCTTCCTGCCCTTAGGACTCCAGAACCAAGGTGGTCAGTCATGGGGAAAGCACCTGACGGTCGCCCTGTAAGAAGCAGCCTGGGCACTGAGGCATACGGACTGCTGCCCCCACAGCCTCCCCTCCTGTCACTTACGCTGTCTCACTTAGCCTGTTGCAGAGATCAAAAAGAAGCAGCTTTCCTAACTGCCTCTTCATTACAAGAGAGGAACAGGCTCACGTAAGAGATCTACAGGCCAACTCCAGTACTGCCTGTGGAAGGTCAGATAAGCATCTGGCCAGTTATTAAACCTGCAGCTGCCCAGCAAGTGCAGACCCCCGTGCATGACTGCACACCAGCCCGAAGTGAGTTTGCAGCTACTGCTGCTACCAGGAGGGTGACAGGGACCTCCTCCCACCGGCGTTCCAGAGCAAGAGCCAGAGGGAGGCCAAGCACCTACACGAGCCAGCGCTCAAAGCTAACATTGTGTCGCAGCAGCGGGGGAGGCCTGGTACTGCCACCCTGCCCGGAGGAGGAGGGAAGAGCCATCTCAATGGTACATTGATGCTGAGAGCTGTGTAGGAGAAGTCTCTCCGGCCACCGAGCAGCCAGCACCACTGCGGGAGGCTGCTCTCGCCCCTGCAGCAGACCACGGCCCTCCTCGGCTGCTCGACATCCCCGAAGTTCTCAGCCAGGAGGCCACACCAGGATGGTGTCAGGGAGCCAAGCACAGCTAGGGTCCCCGGGCAGCGCCCCGCACGGGCCTCACTCCCACCCCCAGCGAGGCGGCTCTAAACGCAGGCCCGCAGCCCCGCTGCCGGCTGGAGGGAGCGCTGAGCCCCGCAGGGACACCCTCC
>NW_009648332.1:8778860-8779780 GCF_000708025.1 Charadrius vociferus | reverse complement strand
AGAGGAAACAACCCCCTGGCTGTGGGCCCATCTCTGGCAGCAGCAGGGAGGCAACCCCGGCACAGCCGGGACCCTGTCCCCAGCACAGCCACCGGGCAAAGACCTGCCGAGCCGGAAGCCAGGGTGTTTGTGCCCTGGCACACAACCAGCGAGGGGAGACAGTCCTCCCTCCTGGCAGGCTGGAAGAGCATCCCAAGCACCGCACCGAGACAGCACAGAGGGGACAACTCTGGCATACAACTGCCCCAAAGGAGGGCTGCCAGGCTGTGGGAAAGGGATTACACCCTTCCCCGGGCACTCCGGAGGGTGCTCTGTGGCAGCAGCACCCAGCCATGAGCTCTGGGGGAGCACTACAGTTCCTCACACCATCAGGACACATCTGCTCTTAAAAAACCACTTCAGCTACCCAACATGGACTTTGCTTATCTTCCTCCTGACACAGGCAGGGTTGCACACCACTGGCCTGTCACAAGCATCCACGCTGCTATTAGAGTTAATCCCACCCCTTCAGGGGGGTGACAGCCCCCGCTACCATGTTCCTGTCTGGTGGCAGCCGCACCCAGGCTCACCACCTGCCAAGGGCAGGTTGCAACACCCATCAGGCCACGGCCTCCCCAGACTCATCCCTCCAACGCTCTGGCAAGGGGGACACCACCCACCTCCTTCCCGTGCCCTGGAGCATCCCCAGGTGACAAGGACACACATGAGCCTCCTCCAGCCTCTTCCACTCCTACAGGCTGTTAGGCAGATGCCAACCCAGCACAAAGCCTCATCGGGGCATGGCCCACCATCCCTGACCGGCAAAGCTTCAACCCCAAAGCAGCTAAAGCCCATTAAGGCCTCAGCATTCCCCTGGGAAAGGCTACACACTCCCAGCCCAGTCACACCACGCAGGGCTGAACCCAGCACCCACCGCCCCG
>NW_009648332.1:8756318-8778406 GCF_000708025.1 Charadrius vociferus | reverse complement strand
CGGAGGGTTGGCTCAAGGGTGGTGGTGAGGGCATGAGGGAAATGGCGGAAAGAGGGCCCTGGCGTCACGCTTACACCGACCTCTATGCTCTCTGGTGCTCGTGAGGTAGAGCCGGTCGTGTCCTAGTCCAATGCTGTCTTGAGACCTCACCTGGAGTACTGCATCCAGCTCTGGAGTCCTCAACATAGGAAGGACATGGAGCTGCTGGAGCGCGTCCAGAGGAGAGCCACGAGGATGATCATTGGGCTGGAGCACCTCTCCTATGAGGAGAGGCTGAGAGAGCTGGGGCTGTTCAGCCTGGAGAGAGAGAAGTGCGGCCTTCCAGTACCTAAAGGGGGCCTACAGGAGATCTGGGGAAGGACTTTTTATTAGGGCATGTAGTGACAGGACGAGGGGGAATGGATATAAACTGGAAGAGGGCAGGTTTGGAGTCAACATTAGGAAGAAGTTTCTTACTTTGATGGTTGTAAGGCACTGGAACAGGTTGCCCAGAGAGGTTGTTGAGGCCACATCCCTGGAGGTGTTCAAGGCCAGGCTGGACGTGGCCTTGGGCAACCTGGTCTAGTGGGAGGTGTCCCTGTGTCTATGGCAGGGGGGGTTGGAACTTGATGATCTTCAAGGTCCTTTCCAACCTAAACCATTCTATGATTCTATGACATCTATTTCAAATGAGAGTTCCAGTCCTCCTGCAGGTTGCCCCATGGTGGCCACGGCTCACCCCAACAGGTGAAGCAGCAGCATGGTGCGCAGAGAGGTCAGACAAAGCCAGGGTCATCATCTGCAGCCAAGGCACGGCATCCTGGTCACTTACAGGTGGTGGTGCGCACACCCTCACAAGAGCTCAGTGTCAACAGTACACCCTCAATTTGGATGGTTCAGGTGGACTCTTCCAGTCTTACACCAACAACAGATCAGTAAACAAGTGGCACATATGCTCATCTTTTTCCCAATGGCACCACAACAGCTACCATGAACATTTGGAAACACAGGACAGAAGGACACCCCAGAGATGTTAAGTCTGGCTGCATGCTGTTTCCAGTACCACTTCGTCCTGTGTTGCCTTCGCAGACTTACCAAGCTCCATCTTAAAAAGTGGCTGGGCTTTGACTCGCGCTTGTCTGATCTGAAGGCGGTTTCAGAATTCACTGTTCTAATTGTTAGGAATCACCTTCTAATTTCCAGCTTAATTTGATGCACGGCCAGTTAATATCCATTTGTTCCTGTGCCAATGTTGTCTTTTATCTCACATATCTCACATTGCCTTGGTATTTATGCTCCAATGTATTTGTAGACAGCAATCATCTCCCTCTCAGCCATTACACAGAAGACTACACAAGTTTTTCCAGCATTTTCTTACTAGCCAGCCTGTCCCTGCACCTAATGCCATGGTAACTCTTCTGGCCATGCTGCTGTTCGAGTTCACTCTCCTGAAGACAGGTGACCAGGAGTGGCTGCAGATTTTGTGCTCACGTGGTGAGAATTTCCTGTCTGGATACAGCCAGGGCTGCATTTGCCCTTCTCAGTCCCGCTTTGCAGTGACAGCTCAGACTCACTCTGTGGACGGTTACTCCTGTAATGCTGCTTCTTCAGGTGCTTGCAGCTCACAAAGTCCCCCACGTGAAGTAAAGAACTACACTCCTGGTGACTTTCATGCCTTTTTTTTGGTGGTATAGCATTCCTTTATTTTCCCCTACAGTGCCAATGCACCACAACATTCTGATTTCATCAAATTGCACCTAATATTTGTGCCAGTCCTTAAAGAAATCAATCTATAAGAACATCCACAAAGTACCTCGGTAGTAACCTTTGTGTCCTGATACGCTCCCTTTCACCAGGCTCTCCTTTCATCTTGACCTTAACCACTCCTTCCCACATAAAATTCCTGTGCTTGTGTCTGCCCCAATATCTACCAAGGTTCCCAGCTCCTTCCCTGGAGTCCACACAGGGACTATAGCTTTATAGAAAGGGGTTTTTTTAACTATCAGGTTAATCAGACATAATAGACTATATTTTATCCCACTTTCCATTTCCTGTCCATCTGCTGCGTTACTCTTTAATTGAATACTATTACCATCAGACCGGCCTGCAGCTGTCTGGATCACTCTTTCTCCCTTGTTAAGTATAGGCATTGGTCTTGTTTGCTATTCTTCACTTCTTTTTTGTCCTCCTTTTATTTTGCACCATTAATCTATTTTTAGTTGATTTGTGGTCCAGTTCTGAGGGAATCTTGCTATGCTGTTTGTCATGAAATGAGAGATCACCAGTGGATTCCTTCCCACTGCCTACTTAGATACTTTTTCACCCCGCATCCCACATCTCATAGTTTTCTCCAAGCATTCCTTCTCTCCTCTGGATCCACCCTTGCTGGCAGGCTTGTCAGGTTCTAACAATGAGCCCCAAATTGCACAGCCCAGCCTCTTCCTGCTATTGGAATAAATTTCCAGGTCACTCTCTTTTTCTTCTGCTCTGAATGCAATTTCTTTCTCCTCTCTCTCGGTCCCGGACTCTCATTCTCTGTCGCGTCTGCTGTCTCCACCATTTTTCCTGTGGGGTATTTGCTCTTTGGTTTTCCCTTGCTACCACGTCTTCTGTTTCTCTTCTTAATTCTCCGACACATCAAATATATTTTTCCATATCATTTTTCCTCTATTAGTTTTTTTTTTCTTTTCACACTCACTTGCTTTGACCGGTTACCCCTGTCTGCGTGTCTGCCTTTTTTTACTGCTTATGCTCAGCAGGTGTCTGCAGTTCCTCGGTGTTCCCCCTTCCCACCATGTCCCTGGAGCTGCAGCAGCCTGAGCAGAAGCTCCAGATGGTGGGAGGACCCTGCTCTGCCAGAGCATCCTGGCTGCAGCAGGCAAGTGGATCGGGCACAGTGCTGGCCCAGTTCCGGCTCGCCGGGGGCGTGATGCAGAGTGCCCTCCTAACCCTTGGGGATGGGCCTCCAGCAAGGACATGACTAACCTGCTGCGTGTTGTGGATCTGGGTTTCTGCCTTCTGGCCTCTTTGGAAGCAGGGTAGCACGAGCACGCGTAGCAAAGAAAATCCCTCAAAAATAAGGGAGGTGAGGGTGAGGGAGACAAGGCCAGAGTGATGTGACCTGGTGAGTACAGCCTGATGTTCCCAAAGTGTCTGGAGAGAGACTTTTGTAAATGGATAACCTTCTGCTTCCATCTTGAATCCCTCCTGTGTGACCTGAAATCTGGGAGAGAAGCTGTTTGCAGCCAGCCAAGCGTGTCGCTGTCTGCAGTCTGGACTGCCGAACCACAGATGATTGTGTCACACGCCTGCACAAGGGTGTCCTTCCTGCACCAACCACTCCTGCAGCTGGCAAAGCCCTACGGGTCATTAACTCTACACCTACCATTCAGGAAACAACCCGGCTGTTGTGCTCTTGGTCACAGCAGCTGGGCTGCACCAGGCTCCGGTTTGGGAGAACTTAAGCTCCTTCTACCATTGATTACCCGGAGAACAACACACCGTTTCCATTGTAGCTTTAGTGAGAGTCTGGCTGATCCTTCTCAACGTGGAGATCTGATCAGATGGAGGTGGGTGTGAGTCTCTGCACTCCTCCTTTCCATTGTTCCCTCCACTAGTCCTTGTCTTCTGCTTTCTCCTTGCTTCTCGCAGAGCCAGGTGCGCCTCTCTTTCTCCTTGTTGCGCTGTCTTGGTGCAAAAAGCAGGCGTGCACTAATGTAACTTGCTGAAGGCACAAAGATGGAAGCTATCATCAGTGCAGAGGATTATCAGACTATCAGATGGGAAGGTCTGGAGGAACTTAACAATGAAAAAGGAATGAAGTTCAATGAAAGGTTATGACCTTAGGGATTAGTAACCATAATTTCTTCTGCATGTGATGCGAGATGCTGGTGCAGTTTCTCAGTGTTGCACCTTTTCTGGTGCCAGTCTTCAAGATTGGCTTAGGATCACCATACAGCTGGGTCGGGAAAAGGGGGGTTTCGGCCCCTCCAGGTGCCAAGTTTCTCAGTTTTTATGACAGAGTCAGAAATTCTCAAAATCCTGGCTTTCTGGGGAACCAAAATGTCTTTTTGCTCATGTCTGATTTATATAGTAAGTTTATATTCTCTTATTCACTGAATTTATGACTATGAATTTATTTTTTTTAAATACTGAAAAATTGAATTGTGAGGGTTTTGTGGCAAAACCATCAACATTAATCATCTTGAAAAATGTAAAAGATAATTAAAAGACCAAATGAATTCAGTGAAATTAAACACATGTGCACTTGGCCCTGTGATTTTGCAGTAATGTATTGACATACATAGTTAGCAAATTCACCTACCTTATTACACTTGGGGAGTGAAAAGACGATTTCCAGATCCTCCCATCCTTTTCTGTTTAATCCTGAAAAGACAGCGCTTTTGCATGTGATCAGATAAAAACACTGAATGTAAATTGGCTCTCTAATGTTGTTTAACCCTTCTCCCTTTCTCTCGAGGTTGGACCATAAAGCGCTATCAACCACGCATCATCGCTGCACACCTTCTCTATGACTCCATGACAAAAAATGACAAATTGATTACACTGGCAACCACAAAACATACAAGAAATGCTCCTACACCACCTCTGTCGATACTGAGAGAAAAAAATCAAGGCTTTCATGGCCAGTGAAAGTGGAGACAGATGACACTCCTCGGAGTCTGAAGAACCATTCAATACTGTAATATCAGTTTGCGATTTTCAGCAAATGGAGATGGGCAGATAGGCCATGCCCCAGCACGCATGCTTTGCTGAGCTCAGGCTGATGTGCTGCCTCCTTCCACAGTTGATATCAACATTAAGTGACTCATCTTGTGCAAACTTTTGTCTGTTATTTAATGCAGATTACATCATTCTGGCAGTAAAGGCCAATTACCCCATCACTGTCAGTGTTGCCCTCTTCCCCTTCAGCCAGAAGAAATACCTTCCATCCTGGAATCTGAAGTCCTTGGAAGCCCCTCAAGCTACCAGGAAACAACTCACGATTTTTCTGTAGCCAGCAGGTGTGAAATGACCCCACTGAAATCCCTGCTGTAACATGATGCTGTAGTTTTACTTTAAAACATCACCTGGAAAAGGTATACTATGAGATTAAAGGGAAGGTAGAAGCACCGCCCAGAAACTTGCAGGCACCGTGGTGGTGCGCTGGAGCACAGATGCTTTGATGGCAGACTTTCACCCTGGTGTGTTTAATTGCTGGACTTTGCCTGCCAACCGGGGTGGGCAGCACACATGACTGCGATTTCCTGCCAGGACGAGAATTCTTTATCAGCTGCGTAAAAGCCAGCAGCCTCTCTGACATGAGCCCTGACACCCACCTCCACGGCCTGGCAACATCACCCCAGCAATGCGTGACACCCTGGGGTCCTCCACAGACGTGCCAGGAGTTTCAGCCCACTCTGGACCTGCTAAAGCATCCCCATTTGTTTCTGTGGCTTATAGGATAACCCTATGGAATAACAGCGCTGGTTCCAAATCCACACAAATCCTGCGTGGGGAACAGGCAGCAGAGCCATGGCCAGAGCAAGGCACCTGCAGAGACTAAACACCTGGAGAAGCCTGTTCTTCGGTGCTTCTGCATGGCAGCAGGCACAGCAGGGCCCGCTCAAGGCCCAGAATGGGCTGGTGGGAAGCTGGAAAGGGTCAGGAGGTTTGGGGGCTTCAACACACGCAGCACAACAGGAGTCCGAGCCAAGAACAGTGCAAGCGTTTGTGACTGTCCACATGCAGCATGCCGTGGCAGAAGACCGCCGCAGTTCTGTGAGCTCTGTCTCTGGTAGGGACCCGAAAACTGCCCCTTCTCAGGGAGCTTTCAAGGCAGTCTCATGGGCACATGCTCCTGAAGAGAGAAAGTGCAGGTGATAGGAAAGCCCTGGTCCTGCTGATCCCCAGAATCTCCCTTTCCATCTGAAGCCATTTCATTTTTTCTCCATGATATAGTGCCCATAGGAGTTGATCAGCTCTGGCAACCTGCCCCAGACTGCCTGGAGCCTGAGAGAGCAGCTTGGCAAAGCCAGGTGACTTCTCCACCCCCAGCAGACAGTTGGGATTACAGTCCGATTTGGTGACTTGACGTCCACACTCCACAACTGCGTCCCAGGGCTGCCCTCCTAATGTGTGGTGCAGCAGTGCCATACAGCTCTGTGGAGCGAACAAAACCAGAAGAAAAACCCCTCCCGAGTGCTCCAGGCTTTGCTGGAGACTTTCCTGGGAAGACTTTGCCCTGACCTGAAGTGGCCACAGAGTCCCAAGCGGAGGCTGCCCTGGCTGGGTGTCCCAGGTGGAGCAGCAGGGCTGTGGGCAGGCACTGGTGCAAGCTGCCAGGCGTCGGGCTGAGCACGCTGCTGGTCGCTCTGCAGGGACTAAGGCACAGAAAGGACATTGTCAGAGCGGAGGATTGTTCTGGGAGAACAGGCCGGACAAAGGAGGATTGTTTTGCTGTGGAATGAGGCCATGTTTTAGCTCCAGCCGGGGTTGGGCTTTGCTTGCCCGTCCAAGCTGCAGGCTGGTGGGGGACGCTGCCTGCTCCCCAGTAGCTGCCGTCCTCCCCAGCGTGTCTGGCATCTTCTCCGCTTTTGAGCTTCTCCACTGGCACAGTTAGCAGCACAGTGCACGCCCTGGGACCCACAGTGGGTGCGGAGGAAAAGGAAATTGAGGGATAAGAGAACTTGTGGCGGGTCCTGCTGTGGGCTCCCGCACCTGCCTGGCAGGTCCAAGGGCCATGGGGGCAGGGGAGAGCAGCAGTGGGGCAGCTGCAGTGTTTCTCCCAGATAGCCAGGAGCAACCGTCCGACCTTGAAGGGACAGATATAACCAGGAGGGAAACAGAGATATGCAGCAAACTGCTCTGAGATAGTGGGCAGAGAATGTAGCGGCCTCTTTTCTCCAAATACTCTCCTCTCCAAAAAGTGGTGTTGATGGTGAACATCACAAGCCTCTTTGGATGCCTTCATGCCTGCACCATGTATGGGGACAGGCATCTTTCACTTAAGCTGCAGCAAGATAGAGCAGGGAGCAAAGGACACAAAGCAGCAGAGGAGAGGGAGCTGCGTGCTCAGAATGTGGGTTGGAGCATTCCTATGAATCCTTTAATTCCCTATGTGAGTGAATACAAACAGTTAAGAGCGACAGTGGGCGCACCTACAGGGGCTTCATATAAGTCGTTCCTGACTCAGCAGCTGCTGTGGAGCTTTGGCAGCCCAGGGCTGCAGGTCCTGCTGCCCAGCTCCTCCTGCCCGCAGACCCGTGCTGCCCCGCTTCCTGCCCAGGCCCGAGCTCTGCGCTGTGGGGCTGCACATGATGTGCGCTCCCCCAGAGCCCCATGCTATCGAGTCACAACCTGGTGTGTTGTTCCGCTGACTGGAGCAAAACAGGCTGCACTACAATGACGATGATGACTGTGGCTGTTTCTATCACTGCGATACCCATGGGAACCTAAATATACAAAAACAAGACAGCCAAAATTATGGCTTCTCGGACCCGCTTATGCAGAATGCATCTCTCAGGGGGGATACAAACCCATCCTGTATTAGCTACTGCCATTAGCTCTTTAGGCAGTGCTTTGAAGTCCCACCACGCTGCTGCAGCAGAGCAGGAGACAAAAGCCATGTCTCCCATCCCACACAGCAGGACCCTGACTTCAGTACTGCATCAGTACCTAAAATAAACTCCACGTGAACATCCACCGCACACTTCAAAGCCCACTTCCTGCGGGAGCAGCGCACCTCCGTGCTGCATGCCAGGGCAGGCAGAGCCCAGGACTAGCACAGGGCAGTGGTTGACAGATGGGTCCCACCAAGGCCACCTGGCAATAGGCATAGAAGGGGGACATCTGGGTTCAGGAGAGGGACATCCTGGGAAACGCTGCAGCTTCAAAATAACACCCACAGACAGCAATGACGCCTCTTTGGCCCAAAGCACGGCCAGCAAACACTCAATGAAAAAAAATAATGCAGAAGTATCCTGGGGCACAGTCTTTACTCAGAGGAAAGGAGCCGCCATGCCAGACAGGACCTTAGCACCACTGCTAATTCTGTGCAGAAACTGCTTGGACACGACAGTAGCAACGGGAGAAGCCTTGCAGCAAGCGGGTAAATCAGTGACAGAATGTGAGCAGCACTGACAAGATAGCTGCTGCAGGAACCACAGCTCTCAATCCCCTGACTTTGGAAAATATGCATCTCAGTCAGAAAAATACATGCAGTAATTTCCTTTCCTTTAAACATACACAAACAAACAAACAAAAAAAAGGAAGACAAAAGCTTCTCATTCAGAGGAGCCAGCCAGCGCACTTTGCATTACTCTAACGTGCTTCCTCATGTTCAGGGTTACCCCTGAGCAAATTGCAGGCGGCTTTCATTAATTTCTAAGTGCAGGTTTCCACCAAGGCAATGTTCATGGATCCAGCCAGAGAGCTACAGTATCATAAGGACAATAAATAAACTGTGGAGTCACATCAGCCTGAACTGTTCTTATGGCATATATTACAAATACATCCCATCTCTTGAGCATGTACTTTGACTACCACAGCATCTATGTGAGGTAAAAAGTGGTAACATTTTATTTCTAAGGCAGATGAAGATTTATTGCAGGCGGTTGGAAGGAGGAGCTCCATGGGATTTTTCCGAAGCGCCTGTATATTCATTTGTAGGCACCAGCTGTCATGTAGACATGCTGTGGCTCTCTTTGGGCCACCAAGCTCATGGGGGGATCCCAGGGGAAAGCTGAGAGCCAACCTGGGGTTTCTGCTTCCACCGCTCAGCCGTTTTCTCTCCGTTTGTGCCTTTGGCTTTCAAGCAGTTTCAGAGCTTTTCACTGGCCGGTTCAGAGGCACGTTTTGCTGCTCTTTCCATGTTTGTCTGTCCTCTGTGAGCTGCAGGTGAATCTGCTTTGGGAGCGATGCAGATGCAAAACTTGGCTTACTGCCTTTTGGCAGCACATACCCCATTATGTTGCTTCTTAGCATAAAAAAGTGCTCAGGCTCCCTCAACCCAACCACCAGAATACTTCTCCTTTGGTCCCAGATGTTTCTGTCAGAAAGGTCCCATCCTAGCAGGAGGATGGAAACCAGCCCCCCAGCCCACACCGAGACCCTGCTTTCCTGCCTCAGCTGCAGTAAGGAGAGTGGAAAACTGCAGAGGTACCTCTCCCTCAGCTGTCCTCCTGATCTTTTTGGTCACGTCTCTCCTCACACCTTACGTACTTTACCTACATTGTAAAGCCTCAATGACACCCGCTTAAAAGATCTGTAGGTTAAAAAAACCAAACAGAAGTGTTATGTTTTTCTTTTTTAAACAAAAGATGACACCTGTGTGCACATCTCCGCTTGGGGATGGGACAAGAGAACAAACACGCGGCAGATGTTAGTCGTGCTGATCAGTGGATGCAGAGAGCTACAGGGAAGTGGTGGCACCACGCCGAGCTTCACGGCTTCCACAGGCAAGGCGGCCCAGGGCAGGCTGCGAGCACCACCCAGCACGGCTGGATGCACGTATGGGCTGCGGATAGCTGGGCAGGAAGGAAAGGCAATAAATATCTCGCTCCTGCATTTGGGAGGAAGCCAGATGAAGGATTCCTGCCATGAGAGTGAAACGCTTTCCACTCTAACAGTAACTCAGGAAGATGTTAAACAACAGTTGCATACGGCAAATGTTAAAAACTCAGCAGTCTGGCTATCCAGCATCTCAAAATTTAAAAAAAAAAAAAAGAAATCTGTTTTAAAAAACGCAAATGATTAATGCTGACATTCAGTAAGACAAAGAAGCCTGGAGAAGTTCCAGAAGCTAATATTATGCCAGCATTTTAAAAAAGTAAACAGGATGGCCTTGTAAACAGGTGTGTCTATTCGACAGTCATCCCATGCAAAATAATGACCAAAAAATATGCGATCGTATTGATAAAGACTTAAAGCAGAGAAATACAAATACCAATCATTAGGGATTACAGACAATAAACCTGTCAAACTAACATGATCGTTTTTGTGGCACTGTATACTCTTAAATATCGGCGAGCGAGCTGGCTGCTACGGCAGCGTGTGCGATCAAGGAACAAGAGTGCTGGGGACCTGGCCAAGTGGAAGGCAGCATAGGAGATGCTCCCCCAGGAGTTGGCACCGAGGATGTGTTTCTAGCAGGGAGTGCTAAATAGTGTAAAGCTGGTGACCTGGAAGGAAACTAAGTCATGACGGGTAAAGCATGCTGTCCCGGGAGCTGCGGGCACATCAGCGATCTGCAGCCCTTGGGATCCCTGGGGCAGCGGGGCCACATGGCCAAAGGTGACCATGCTCTGCATTAGAGCCTGACTGGTATCGAGGGGGGCCTTGGGGGGCCAGAAGAAACCAGTGCCCATGCTTTCCATCACACTCCCGCACCCAAGCTGGGGCCCAGACAGCCTGGCAGCACCTGCTGTGCCGGGGCTGAACCTCCTCCCTGCTGAAATTATCCTGCTAGGAAGAGACAAGTTCAAAAAAGAATTGGACAAGGCAGCAAAAAAACCCCCGAGGGCTCAGCATGGCAGCACATCCCCTGCTTGCGGGGAGAGTGTGCTTCCCTGATCGCCTGCTTGGTCCCTGCCACAGTGGGGCACAGACCGAGCCTTTGCCCTGACCGGGCTGGGCTTTTATTGTGACACAGTGCACCAGGAATGGTGAATCCCTGTTGGACTTGTAAGCCACGGTGACAAGCAGTGGACCATGAATTTCCACCGTGACTATACGGGTAAAAGGCCTGTTCCTGTTCCCTGTTTAAACATTCAAGCACTGGCAGTGACTGGATAAGAGGTTAAAGTTGCTCTGCATTTGAAATTCCCATTCCCACAACTAGAATAGCTCGTCCTAGTCTAGTGTCCCAAAGGACACAGATGCATAAGAAGATTTGGATGTGAGCCAAGAAGTGGAAAATGGAAAATATGCCTTAAAGCAAAAGGGACTTTCATCGGTTCAGTTTATTGTAAGAAAGAATCAGGAAAGCTTGATCATCATATCCGACTCCTCTCTTTGGGACTTAACTACTCAGGGACTCACTCCCTGGCTGAGAAGATCCAACGACTTGAAGGGAATAAAAGAAACGCAGCCTCAATATAAGGGGCAATAATAAAATTAACCTTTAGAACAACATACCAGCCACTATAGCAGACGTATCAGTTCAAGATCAACTGTTTTCCTAACAACAGTGCTCTAATTTACACAAGAACTGATTCAGGGCAGCCTGTGTCATGCAGGAAGTTACGCTGGCGAGCCCAGCCGGCCTCCCCAGCTCTATAATCTACGGAAAAAAAAAACCCTGCCTGTATTTCCCTTCTTCCCGTCCAACTGTGTGAAAGGTCTGGCCTGCCCCACTGGAGGCGTTTTCGGGAGAGGCAGGTTAGCGCGTGCTCCTGGCCACAGCACTCCTGCACTGGGATGTTTTAGCTTTATAAGGAAGCCAGTCGTGGGGGACAAAGTGAAGCAGTATCCCGGAGCTGAACCTCCATGGATGACGAGTGCCAGGGATCTGACACACGTTCCTCTGACAGTTTTCTGCCTTCCTTCTCAACTAAAGCAGGGACATGAGGTAGAGCAGGGAAGAGCCATCCTCATGGTGCTCAGCCCATCACAGGCCACGGCCCTGCAGGCTCCGACTCCCCTGCCATCGGGCTCCAGGCATCGCACAAAACCCCCACACCGGAGCCAGCAGCGTGCCCCTGCCTTCACACCAGCTCTCCACTGCTGTCAGTGGCTCCTGAGAGAGCCAGGAGTTCCGCGTTCATTAGGAGCAAAAAGGTGATCCCATCAGCCTGGCTGGGCTGGTGCCATTGCAGACACATCGCTGGGCTCACTGGTAATAGAGCAGCTTTGCTTATCGTATAAGCTGCTTGTGCTTCCAGCTCAACTGTCTACTTCCCAGGTTAGTACTTTTCGAGGGCCTGCACATCGAAATAGGTCAGTAAGTGCCCTAGTCACAGCTTTGTGGAAGGTTTTGTTTTGGGAGAACAGCCCACAGCCTCCACAAATAAGCTGGATCTGATTAGCTCAGAGGCAAGCAGTGCAGGAGCAGCTGCAGGCTGTATCTGCTGAGTGGAGATTTCCTCACCCGTAAGATTGCTGACAGATGCTATTGAGTAAAATACAGTGCTGGCTTTCACCACAAGTCAAAAGGGAAGTCCAGGCAAGAGCAGCAACAGGCACGATGGTTGTCTTTAGGATGGTGCTGTATGTACTGACACGCTCTGTGGGCATGTGTCCCCACCCTTTATTCTCAGAGGAATCCTTCATTAGGCAGATTATATGTTACAGCTCAAGGGCAGAAAGTAGAACAGGGATGGCTTCACGATGCTCAGTTCCAAAGAGAAATGGGCCAGACCTCACAGCCTGGCCAATTCAAAAGTGCCACCATCCTGAGCAGATTGAAATACCTCTCTGAAGTGACGAATTAATCCTGAAGTCGCTAAAAGACTTTACAGGAAACACAGAAGCAGAGAACTATGGAAATGAAATCAGATCCAGCTGGGATTTGCAGCAGCATCAGAATACAAAAGCTCTGTGCTTCTGTTCCTGAAATGCTGCCTTCTTGCTGTGGGCCTTGTAATAGTCTTTCCTAGTATTTTGCTTTCTGGGGAATAGTCATAATGGGTTTACAATGAACAAAATGTTTACTGCTTATGTTTGTACCCTGCTGACTCACTTTATAGCAGCTCTTTACACATAAGCCTGTAGCTCCAACACTCAGCCTCCAACATGTTCTGTGCATTTTAGACTGGAGCTGCTCTGTAGCCTTACCCAAAGGGAAATGAGAGTTCTTATGACCCGAGAGACAGACACCAGTGTCTCACAGTGTGCGTAACAAGGTCTTTATTCAACAAGAGGGAGTAAAGAAAGAAGTAAACAAGCAGAAACAAGGAAGACAGTGCTCTGTGCACCTCTTCGGGTTCTGTATCAGGAAAGGGTAGGTGTCCTCCAGGCCAGATGTGAAGATGGGATCAATACCAGAAGCAAAGTCCTCTGCTCTGACTGAACAGAGGAGTACTTGTGTCCAGGAGACATGGCCACCAGCAGCTCCACACAAGCCATCCAGCACTAAAGAAAACCCAGGGAAGGGCCTCATAACCCATGTCTCCCTGGATATGGTGTGTGGATATGTGAAGGGACTTGGAAGTCCTAGAAGGAATCCAGATGTGGTGGCTGCAGCAGGAACAATGCTGGTAACTGCCGATCCTTGGGTCTGGTTCATCTCAGCTCATCTCTGATATGGATGCATTGAGGCAGATTTGATGTTTGTTTTTATGCCACTTGGCATTTTTCCTGGAGAGAGGAAAAAGAAAAAGCAATGCAAAATCAGCTATATGAGAGGACATTTGCTCAGGAGCATGCAAGACTCACAGCAACCCTTCCTGGGCTTTTCCTGTTCCACTCCAGGTACCAGACTAGGCTTACCTGCTAAAGCATCGTCCAGCTTCTGACCTAACACAATCAATCTCTCCTACAAATTGGCATTTTTCTGTTGAGGAATCTCCTTGACAGTTCCTACGTCCCCCAGCTATCCCCCCAAATTCCATCCTTGTTCCATTTTAAACAAGCCTGTCTCTTTGTCAGGATGCTCCTACAGGAGTGTGGGACTTGGTTTAGTCTCACAGAAGTTCCTGGCAGCAGCACTCTCAGAAGTACCAGGACTGATCTCCACTTCCACTTCAGAAAGGCAAATACAAGAGCATCTATCCTCTTCCAGGTAGAATTATTTATAGTCAGGGCGTATTTTTAAATTACTAAGCCTCTCTCAGATCTCTTAATTTCTCTTAACCACATGCACCTCTTGGGCATTATTACTCTTTGCTGATACCAATCATACATGGGAGTGTGATCAAAGACATTGTACTAGCAGCTTACAATAAGTGTACAGTGCTAGACAAAACTAAAATCATGAGAAAAATAAACAAAAAGACAGTGATTAAAGAGCAGCACAGAGGAATGTTCAAAGAACACTCCCTCAGAAAGTGGAATGTGTGTTCAAATTGGAACAGAAAAAAAGGACAACTTCTGACAACTGAAACTGTAGTGCAGCAGGATAAGAAAAGATTTGATGAGCAAATGGCTAAAAGAATAAAGATAATTAAACTTTCTCAAACATATCCAAAGCAGGTCATTGCCTGCAATGGATTGGCAGGCAATCTGACATCACTTTAGTGCTAAGGAAGAGTGAACAGGACTGTATGGTTCACCCACATCTGGAATACTGTGAGCGGTTCTGGTGTTCCCAGTCTTGAAAACAAACAGAAAAGGTGCAGGTAAGAGTGACAAGGGTGGTCCAAGATATATTATAATTTTCACACAGAAGACATATTAAACAGAATAGGACTCGGCCGGGGGAAAAAAAAAAAAGATGGACAAAGGGAGGAGGACATGACCGACAGTTGGTGTCTGGTCACAGGTGGTGTCCCCCAGGGCTCGGTACTGGGGCCAGTTCTCTTTAATATCTTTATCAATGATCTGGACGAGGGGATCAAATGCACCCTCAGTAAGTTCACAGATGACACTAAGCTAGGCGGGCGTGTTGATCTGCTTGAGGGTAGGATGGCTCTGCAGAGGGATCTGGACAGGCTGGACCGATGGGCCGAGGCCAATGGTATGAGGTTCAACAAGGCCAAGTGCCGGGTCCTGCACATGGGTCACAACAACTGCATGCAGTGCTACAGGATTGGGGTGGAGTGGCTGGATAGCTGCCTGGCAAAAAAGGACCTGGGGGTGTTGGTGGATGGCCGGCTGAATATGAGCCAGCAGTGTGCCCAGATGGCCAAGATGGCCAAGGGCATCCTGGCCTGTATCAGGAATGGTGTGGTGAGCAGGACTAGGGAAGTGATCATCCCCCTGTACTCAGCACTGGTGAGGCCCCACCTCGAGTACTGTGTTCAGTTTTGGGCCCCTCACTACAAGAAGGACATTGAGATGTTGGAGTGTGTCCAGAGAAGGGCTACAAAGCTGGTGAGGGGTCTGAAGGACAAGACTTATGAGGAATGACTGAGGGAACTGGGGTTGTTTAGCCTGGAGAAGAGAAGGCTGAGGGGAGACCTTATCACCCTCTACAACTACCTGAAAGGAGGTTGTAGAGAGGTGGGGGCTGACCTGTTCTCCCTGGTGACAAGTGATAGGACGAGAGGAAATGGGTTCAAGTTATGTCAGACGAGGTTTAGATTAGATAATAGGAAAAAAAATTTCACTGAAAGGATTATTAAACGTTGGAATAGGCTCCCCAGGGAGGTGGTGGATTCGCCATCCCTGGAGGTGTTTAAAAAAAGGGTAGATATGGTAACTGGGGACATGGTTTTGTCAGGGTAGGTTAATGGTCTGACTTGATGATCTTAAAGGTCCCTTCCAACCTCAGCAATTCTATGATTCTATGACTTCCAAAGGATGAAAATTATTATGGAGAAAGTAACTGAGGAAAGATTATTCACTGTTTCTCACAACATAGGTAAAAAGGAAACATGCAATAAAATTTTCAGGCAAAAGATGTAAACATAAAAAGGAATTTTTTTTTAAGCAAAGCATGCAATAAAGCTATAGGCGTTGCCATAGGCATTGTAGAAGTCAAAATTGTAATTCAAAAAGGAACTGCAGAAATTGATGGCTGCTATACCCATTGGTCTCAAACCAAACTTTGGCTTAAAATCCCTAAACAACTGCTGTCAGGACATACTTTGTTCTTATATTCTTTCAGCCTTGGCTATGGGCACTGTCAAAACCCGAACAGTGGGACTGACCTTTGGCAAAACACAGTATAGCTGCTCTTAGCAAAAGGGAACTTCCCGGTAACACAGGCTGGACAAGTGCTCTTGTTACCAGCGCATTCTGCTTGACGTACAGAAGCGACTGTCTTCCCATCCTGGAGACAGTGTTTGTGGGTATGCAGCCAGAAATCACAGGGGCCTTCTTTGTTTCCAAATCACAGTGGAAATTACTTTCTAACTCTTACATAAATATATTATTAACTTAGGATTAATATTGTTGCTCAAGTTCATTTCTGAACAACAGTCATTATACAGGCAAGAAAACACCAATTAGGATATCCGATATCCAAAATCTCAATTAACATGAACATAAGAATGACAGTACAGGGTTAGGCCTGTAGGTACCCCATGCCAAACCCATTCCTGACAGTAGAGGACATTTAAGGAAGAATACCAGAACAGTGATACCTCTGCAGAATACCGCCTCAGCTTCTAACATATTGTGGCTCAGGGACTTGGAGTCAGACATTCATGATTAGCTGTTGACTGATTTTTCATCCAGAAATTTACCTACTTACTTACATTTCCATCTCACATAAACTTTATCTACCTACCACACATTTGGCAATGTGCTCTACGGTGTAATTATTTAGTATTCAGAAAATTATCTCCCTTTTGTTCTGAATCTACAAGCCAGTATTTTCATTGGTGCACTTTCATTGATCTTTCTGTATCATTGGAAACAGTGAACAATCATTCTCCATTCACCTGCTATATACAATTTGGGATTTTATAGGCTTCCGTACTTTCTTCTCCCTACCCTAAAGCTATCCCCAGTAGCAGAGAAGAGATCAGAACTGCACATAATATTGCAGGTGTGGGTGCTCAATGGATTTATACAATGGTCTAATGATATCCTCTGTTTTTCTGTTCCCCTTCTAGTAATTCCTAACATTTGATTTGCATTTTTGCCCCAACTGAACATCCAATTAATGTCTTTACAGAACTGTTATATCATGTATCTATTTCCCAAATACAAGTAACCAGGTTAGAGTCCAGGTGCTGGACATGTAAAGTCAGATTGCTATGCCTATGTTTTCCACTTCATATATTTAATACAAACATAATCTACTATTATTAAGTGAAGTCACTTGGTATATGAAATCCTTCTGTCACTCTTTACAGGCAGCTTTTGGCTTTTTTCTTACCTTAAGTAACTAATTATCATCAAACTTTTCCACTTTACTGCCTACCCACAACTTAAATTTGACAGCAAACCCCCCAGCATAGATCCCTACAAAAGTACGCTGTGACCTCCCTCCATATTGATTCCTATGTTCACTAAGTCTATTATTAAAATGGTATTGCAGTGTGAGTTAAGAAGCTGAATGGCTGGGATCCATTTCAACCTCTGAACCAATTTTAAGCAGGTATTACTCCACTGTTACAACCTGACTCATGTTATTAAGGTCAGAAAGGAACCTCTTACTCGGTTATATCTAAAAGGTGACTGAGTAAGAATCTCTACATCTGTGTTTACCTTTCTTGCTCCCTGCATTTCAATTGCTGTCAGATATGCAACTCATTTACCTGGCTGTCCTGCTTGTGCCATCTGCACTCCTGCCAGCATTGGCTGCTGCTGAGCTGGTGCACCTGACATTGGGACCTGCTGCATGCCTGAAGCACCTGCAATGATGGCAGCAGCTCCTGGTTGACCTGACTGGACAGATCCTCCAGAGCCAGGGGGTCTCCGGTTTGATAGTCCTTTCCCAAAGGCTACAGCTGCTACCAGTGCATTGGTATCTGCAGGGTTGAAAGTCTGCTTGTTCTGTCGTAAACCTGTAGAAAAAGAAGTGATTTTGGAGGATTTTAGCTATCAAGTCTAAAAAGTAGCATAGCTGGTCCTGAATTTACTTTTCTGCTATTTTGTGGCATGTAGTAGAGATCAGCTTCTAACAATCTGTCCTACAAGAGTTTAAGCAGGGTCAAAGAGGCTGCAAAATCCAAGGACAGTGGTGATCCAAGATCTTGTCCACTGAGAGCAGGGCATACGCTGCTTAGGGAACGATGATAGAGGGAGCCAACTCCTCCATGGGCGTGAGAATGTTCCCACTAAACGCTCTTCCATGCTGAATCCTATGGCAGGTAACAAGCACTGTGTTTTAGATAAACAATGGCAACACCCCCTTTTGGAGGCTCATGAGCAGCATGATGTCTGCAAGTTTTTCTACCACACTCTTGCCCAGTTTTACTATCAGTCTTGGAAACCAGACAGAACCCAAGCTTGGGTCCTTGCTTACACTATGTGTATGTCAAAGATGACAAAAAAAACTGTTGAGAGTTGTGCATAGCACTCCCAGAAATAGTGAACAGCTGATGGCAGAGACCAATAAAATAAGGATGTCCAGCATCAGAGTCAGAACCAGAAAAGGTTGACCATGAGTCTCAAGCAGCCATCATCTAGAGGACGTCACAGAAAAGCCTGCCAAAAACCATGTTGTAGACTCTGGCTGAACATAGCCATGGAATTTCCATTCACTGCCAGTGCATTTACACAGCTATTTTTCTTAATCCAAGTTGATTGTGATGTTTTCTTGGTAAATACCACCTCCTCAAAGGGGGATATGGCAAAGGGTTGGAATGACTTTCCTGCCATGCATAGGTCACACAAACAGGACACATCGCACCCACAAGACCCCTTTTCAAATTAGGGGGCTCCAGGACAGCCCATCCTGCATCTTCTGGAATGCTTTCGTCTATGCTGCTCATCTGCATTTCTCATGCTCCAGGCTCTGATTTACCTGTTTTGCCACTGCTCTCTCAAGCCTGCTGCTTGGACCCTGTATCCCATTTTCACCTCAGTGACATACCTCCGCTTTCAGATTCACGCTCCTCCTTACTGATTTTCTCCAGCAGATTTGAGCACATTTTGTTCAGACTTTGGATCTGTTTCTGCGCAAAATGAAAAACATCAGAAACCACCAGGATACTTCCAACTCGGTACAAGTCAGCAAGGTCTCGCCCAGGGTCTATGTAACCAAACATAAGCCTTTTGGTAGCAGAGCCTACAAAGCCCAGTGCTAATGCAAGCAGAAGGGCACTATGGGGATAGGATAGCCTTCACCTTTCTCTGACTGGTCTGATGGCACCTCCTGTGAACAGCTAGCAGGCTGAATACCCTGGATTTGTGAAATTGTGGAGGAAACCAAGCCTCAGCTAGGGTCAGTTGGAGAAATCTCAGACAGAAAAGGACATAGCAAAATGAAAACCGTCAGATGGAAGGGTGAAGGAAGCCGAGTTAAAGGGCATCTTGTGCCTTACGACTAAGCGGCAGAAGAATCAAACTCTTCTTCACCTACCTGTGCCACATCAGGGCTAATTCGAGCTGCATCTGTGATGAGCTGCTTCTCCTGCTCCTCCACCTCAGGGTCAGGCTTAGTTCGAAGATGGTCAGGCACTACCTCATGGCTGAACACGGGCACGCGCCCCTCTGTCTGCCGCTGCAACAGTTGGATAAGCCACACTCAGAGCCTCCTCCTCCAGCCCAGCACTCAGACAGCTCAAGACCAGAGCTGGAACAAGACTAGTAGCATGCTGTGGGGACACCTTGATCTGGGGAGCATTAGAAAGTTTCAACAAATTGTCTAGGAATTTGCACTGTGCCTGTTTAGTCAGAGCAACCCATGGGGGCCTGCAGTGCAACCCCACCAGCACGGCCATGACCAGCTGAAACATTTTCTTACTCAAGCAGAGGAGTAAACATTACCAGCGCATTCTGGAGGTTCTGTAACACACCCCATGTTGGTCAGATGACAAACAGTGCAAATCTAGATGCAGATGTCTGACAGGAACGGCACAGCTATGGCACAGAAAACCAGAAGCTCGCAAGGAGACCTCCCAGTTACACAAGACACTATCTTTCAGGCCCATCATCATGAAAATAATATATTTATGAACAGGAATACCTCCTATAAAGTGTAGCCAGTGTAAGTGATGCAGGTGAGAGCCCCCTCAGCAAAGCAGCTCCCAGGAAGAACTACTCATCACCTTTTCTTTCTCTACACCCAGAGCTGAAGAATGCCAAGCACAAGGAATGCCAAGCTGGAGCAGATACACAAGCACTTTCTGATATGCCACGGTCAACACTTAGAGGGAATTTCCTTACCATGATCTCCTCATCACGGTCTGGAGACAGCACTAGGGGTATGATAACCTGGTTTCGTAGTAGTGGGGTCTTCTCATGCTTTAGCACTTTATTCAAGGTGTTCAGCTGCCCTGAGAGCAATGCAAAGCTGTCCAGAACTGAAGGCCTGGGAAAGCAAATAAAGAGGACAGAATATGGAAAGGGATGCCACAGATGGCTTTTATCGCTTCTTCACTCAAATGGCTGAGAAGTGAGGAAATAACACTATTACTCCTCAAATCAGTCTACTCCAGACAGTAAGCAGTAAAACATAGGGCTCAACATGCAGATGTAGACAAATCCCAGTCCCTACTGCAAATAGCTCAAATGCTGCAAACAGCTCAGGGACGTTTCAAGCAGCACCACTGAAAATGGCAGTTGTTTGGGATTTCAGTAACATACACAGAAGCAATGCTTTCCTTATCACTAACTCTCCCAGTGCAATTCTAAAGCAAGGTCTGAGAAACAATTTAACCCCTAAGCAGTACATCCAGGAGAGACAATATTTATAGCTTTGCTATCCAGACTAAGCAATAATGAAGCAAAGTAATTGATAATCTTGTCAAGGAGGTTCCCTTCAGCTTGCTCTCTCTGGGGAATTCATCACCTCTCCTGCCTTCTGCAACATTAACTATAAATGATAACTGCCTGTGAAGCTTTGCTGCAGTGGCAGACACGGTCTAAGATACCGTATAGTTTATTAAGCTGTAGCTATAACTTCTTTATGCACCATCAGGAAGAAAATGCCACCTTGTGAGTCTCTCAAGCTGTCTGGTAAAACATGCCGAACTAGCAAAACACAGGAGCTCAGTTTATACCAGAGCCAGAAAAAGCCAGAAAGGTCAAGAAATGCAGAAAGAACCACTGCTCATCGTATAGTGTATATGAGTCTCTAAGGTATTTTGTCCAAGAAGCTTCCAGTCACTGCAGATGCAAGTCTAGTTCTCATAATGAGTCTAGATTAAAAGGTATTAACATGACTCCATTACTATACAGCATGAAACCAATGGATTTCAACTGGTTTTCTGGTGGAAGACATGTAGTGGTTCCTCCAGCAGAAACGTGAAAAGCAAATTTAAACCTACTGACAACAGGCTAATGGTTTTTAATTATACTTTGTGGTCCTTTGAGCTGTGTCTGGAACAGCTTCAGCAGTGATCACAGTGCCCCCAGCTCTGAGAGACACCTTACCATGTAAGTCGGTCATACTCATTCTCCAGCTTGTAGATAAAACTGACCAAGGAGTTCTTCAGGTCAGCCACCTGACTGATGAGCGCCTCCAGGGTCAGCTCCAGCTGCTTCTCCTCTCTCTAAAAAAAAGGCAAGAAAGACAAGGGATGAGGACAAAGCTTAACACCTTCCCATGGCCGTGTGGATCCACATGCTTACATCCACAGTCCAATCTCTCCTACAGAGAGCCTCCTTTACACGGGAAGCAGAGACTCTGGAGATTAAAATCCTATGGTTTCACACTGACTCCTTCCCCTTGGGCCAGCACACTTAGGCAAGAGACTTGTGCCTGAGAAAACCCTTGGCTAGCTATCCTCTTGAAGATTTAGATGGGTGCAGTGAAGACATTATCACTTACATCTGCTTTTTACCACATCAGGCAAAGTCATCAAATTTAGCTCATGCCACCTTTGTGAGCCATTTAAGCCAACCCAGCTCAAAGTAGATTAGTATTCCCTCAACCTTTTCTGACAGTAGATGTGGGCACAGTGATGTCTTAATCCAAAACAGCCCTTTGCAAAATGAGTATCAGGTCCATGGCCAAAAGTTTCTGCCCTTCACTTCATTCTTTACTTTCTTCCTGCACAAGTGCCACTTCCAGCTGCTAAGGAAACTGGCAGCTCCTATTCTACTTGTGCCTTACCAGTTGTGGGAGACCCTGCCCTGACAGAAACCGGACATACCGACACACGCACACATCACCTCCTGCCTTTTGCTCTGGATTACATTATTTAAATAACCTTTTCCACCGACATCCCCCGGTGAGGGAGGATGGTGACAGACAAAGTGTCAGGACAGGGGCTCTATTGCCAAAGACACTGAAGCATATCCTTGACTCTTGCAAAAACCCTCTAGAATCTTATCAACTCTAACTTATTCATACTACAGCATTGCGCAAAATATAATTATAGTCCCAGCCCTAATGAACTGCTCATATAAGTCAAGAACTGTACAATAATAATCCATGAGGAGGGTGGGAC
>NW_009648332.1:8754194-8756275 GCF_000708025.1 Charadrius vociferus | reverse complement strand
GAGTGACTCAGGCTGTTGGCACGCTTGTTATTGGGTTTGTTGTTCTGTTTAAATACAGTGGACCAGTATAAGCTTCACTGGAGAAATTATCAGCTATCTTCCATGTTCACGAGAACACAAAATTGTTCTATTTTATTTACAGTCTGACAAGACTATAAAGGCTTTTTGTAGTAATCACCGATCAGACTTCGCTTCACTTAACCACCTTAGAAGAAACGGCTGAGTCAGCTTTGTTAAAATTTGATCCCCAGTCCATGGAGTGGATTCACGGAGCAGACTGCTGCTATTCCACCTTGAGATAAAACCACTCTCCTCCATCTTGTGATGGGACTAGTCAGTTCCTGTGCAATTAAGAAATGACTCTACAACTGTTTGTGTGCACTGTGTTTGTGCAAGAAGATTAACTAATGCCTGTTTTACAAGTTGGGCTGGTAGCCAGTGTTTTACTGCAGGGGTGCCAGGCATATGCACCTACAACAATTCACCTGGCACGCTGCCTGTGCTTATCCAAGAAGCCCGCAAGAGGATGAATGAAATCCTATTGCACACGCATTGCTCTTGTGGCAGAAGTGTACTCCAAGCCTCCTTCTTTTGTAGGTTCTCTCCAAAGCCATTAAGAGCTGGAAACAAATGTAAGCACTGCAAAGCATGCATGCAATAAGACCAACCGGTGTTTCCAAGGAATGCTGTGCTTCTTGCAGGCGTATGCTATATTCAAGCGGTGCTTTAAGGAGTTTGCTAGCAATACTAAATTGCCCCAAGGTAGTAAAGATAGGGTTTATGGCGGGGAGGGGGGTTGCTGAAAGACCTCCTGATACAGAGCAGCTGAGAGGTAAAGGTGAAATTCAGAGTAGGTAAATGTAAAGCAACGCACGCGGCAAAAGAAGGAGGAAAAAAAACCCAAACCAATCCTGACTTTCCATACACAATGACATTCTCTGAGCTGATAACGTTATCACTCAGAAATAAGATCTTGGGATTATCTGAGGATAACCCATGAAAACATCTGCCCAAGGCTCAAGAAGCAGTCAGGGAAATAAAAGTGATAACAGGATTTATTAGGAAAGCAGCAGAAAACTAAGCATCATTATGTCATTGTATAAATGCATGCCTCATTTGCATCTCGAATACTATGTGTCACTCTTGTCCCTCCAACTAAAAAGGGATATAGTAGGAATATGTACAAATAAAGGCAACAAGGATGATCAAGAATATTCTTCAGTTCTATAGATGCAGCAGTTAAAAACAGAAAAGAGACTGGTATGTGCGAGTGGCTGAAATGAGGAGAGACAGTATAACAAACCCTATAGATGAGGAATTGCAGGACAACCCATTTTTACTTTCTTTTCCGGTAGGAAAACCAAAAGACTTGCATGAAGCCAACAGGTAGCGGTTTCAAACAAACCAAAGAAGGTGGATCTTTACAGCCCGTTAACCTGTCATTAAGCTCTGCAATTCTTTTCCATTGGATGTTATGGATGCTAAAAATTCACAGCACTTCAAAAAGTAACTAGATCCTTCTTCCATCGATGGGAATTCATTCAAGGCTACTAAACACAAAGGATGTGTGAGCAATAGTTTACACAGAATGACATCAGTAGCTTATGTTGCTCTCAAAATTTATTTTAGGCATCAGCTTATTAGCTAGTGGCAAAGCCAGGCTGCTGGGCAGATGGACCTTTGGTCTGATGACTCTTACCAAGGGCTGCAGCAAGGGCTGAGAGGGAGAGATGTACTCAGGTACCTGGACACACGCCCACCCTACAGCCGTGCAGCAGGAAGAGGCTATCGCACAGGAAAGCACCGCACCAGCTGCTCCAGGGCCAGCTCAGTCTCCCACTCGGGCTCCTTCAGCCCGGGGTGGCTTTGACCGCTGGGGAGGTCCCTTGGCCGAGGACGAGCAGGAATCATCCCGCAGCCGGGCGGGGGAATCGCAGGCCGGGCCAAAGGCAGCAGCAGCGCTGGCCACCGCCTCAACCCGAGCCCCGCGGACCTCGGGGCGTCCGTGACAGGAAGCACCGAAACGCGGGGCCCGGCCCCCGGCTCCCGCAGGCCTCCTGCCCGCGTACAAGGCCCCGGCA
>NW_009648332.1:8743319-8753714 GCF_000708025.1 Charadrius vociferus | reverse complement strand
GCTGCTGCCACAGGTGGAGGAGGCAGGGCACGTCTTCCTCCTGATGAAGAAAGACTATCGCATCTCCCGCAATGTGCGCCTCGCCTGGGTCCTCAGCCGACTCCATCAGGTCATCTGGGCTGTGCCCGAGCCGGAGCTGGTGAGTTGGTGCCCCGGGGCTGGATGGTGTCACCACGGCCTGATGTGGCAAGCTGGCTCTGCACCACTCATGAGCAGCTGGACCCTGCCGAAGATTTTAACCCAGTTCCTTTCTCTGAGCCTTCCTTAGGCTTGGGTTGACGTTCTCTCATTTACTTTTTCTTGTTCTCATAGTTAAAGTCAGAAAATGAACTTGATGTTCTCAGCATCCTGCCTAATGGGTGGCAGCCAGACGAGCCTGTCCAGCCCAGGCCCTATCTCCTCGTGCCCTCTACGCGGGTCACCTTCTTGGCCCGCCAGTACCGATTTGTGATTGAACTTGATCTGAGCCCTTCCACAGGGATTGTGGTAAGTGCAGAAGCTGTTTCTTTGGGGTGTTCTGCATTAAAAGGCTGAACTTGTTTCTATTTGCTGAGAAGGCTTATTCTTCTCTTAACTTTACAGAAGTCTTGCTTTTCGCATGAGGGAGGCATGCAGTGCTCCTAGCTAGGCAGCTTAAAGGCAGATCCTGTTTTTCTGCTGAATGCTCAATGCGTGACTTTCATTTACAGGGAACTGTGATTTTAATCCAGCTGCCATTGCGGAAGGACATTTGCTGTTGGCTCTGCGTGGTGAGGCAACTAGCAATGAGATTTAAAGTCCTAGAAGATTAAAAAGCTGTTCCCTTTCACTGTTTCTGTAGGATGACTCAACAGGGGAGATAATTTTTGATGAAGTGTTTCATGCCCTTTCCCGATGCTTGGTGGGGTTGTTAAGACCCTTTCGTATCCCTGGTTCAGACATTATCTACCAGCCAGAGATCTTCGTCACCATCCAGGCGTATTCCTCCATCATTGGCCTGCAGTCCCATCAGGTACAGTTCAGCCTCTCCCTTGGCACAGCTCCTTGTATGGGCTTCCTGTGAACACAGGGGAAAGTGGGGACATGTGGTAGCTGGGCTCTGTTATCTGTGATGCTGCAGACTTGTCTCATTAAAACGTGCAGCCTGGTGCAGTGGGGAAGTGTGTTTGAGCAACTTCTGCTTTCTGGGCAGGAAGTGGAGGTTTCTCCTGGGGGAGCAGGGCCCAGCAGCGAACGCCGCCCACAGGCAGTCTCAAAGTTGGGCCAAAGGGAATATTTCCCTCATGTCGAATGTGTGCTGCTTGTTGTTTTTGTTTTGTTTTTTTTTTTTTTAATTTCTGTTGAGTAATTCTTTTTGACCTGTTGTAATTAGCTTGAAGCATTCAAGAAGAGCTGGTATGCCCAAAAGCTTGTCTTCATGCTCCAACTGTGTAGCAGTGGTTTATTCAAAGATAATTGCCTCTTCCTACAAATGTTGCGCTCTTTTTGCACTAGCATGACTATGTTTCTCCTTGCTGGAGAGAGTAGCCAGCCCCAGTGTTGAGATTATCAATGAGATTTTACTTGAACCAGCGCAGGTCTGTTTAATAAATTAAAGTCTGCTTTATGGTGCCAGTGTGGTTTTTGAAGTTTATCCTTCTTGTATCGGTCCCTTCCACCTCACAGTATTTTCACGTTATTTTCACATTTCTGGTGGTGTATTTCATCCCTCTGCTAATACCTGGGAAAATGGGTGGTGACAGGATGAGCCTGTTAGTCTATGATTGTTCTCTCCCTCTCTCTCTCCCCTGCCCACGCCTTCTGTGAGGCTGCAGCCTTTAATGGTCTGTGCAGTGCTTGAAGAGCGTGGCCCTCACTTTGGTCCATTCTTAGGTTCTACCAAAGTAAGCACAGGAGGAATTTTTCCATTTGCCAACGATGTTTTGTGTGTCATCTTGTCCAGCTATACTGCAGACACCATCATGCTTTGCCTCAGTGTCTCCCCTATTTACACTAAATTGAGCACTCTAAAGTTGCTACGTTTTTCTTCTTTGGACCTCTTTGAAGACCCGTTTATTGTTTGATGTCAGGAACTGTAATCTCTGGGTGCAACTGGATAAGCTTTATGCTTCTTTAGTGGAGGAAAAGGCATATATGTGTATGACTCATCCAGGAAAGCCTGTCTATGTTGTAGTCATTTACTTTTCCTATGTCGCTGTGAGGTCTTGACCATCTGAGGTTGAGGGAATGGATAACATGTAGTGTCCCACCTGTCCATTGAGCTCTTTGTCTACGTGTTGTATCTTCTTTGCCTCCTGGTTGTGGACAGAGATTGCCTGTACAATGGTGACATCTGTAAACACAAGTGTCATGCCTATCAGCTTGGGGAGTTTCTGTTGTTGCGGGCTCCCTCTGTCACATCACTGAGCCTCTTTTATAAAGTCCAGTCTAATTTTTTCTTTTCTTTATTTCAATTTGCTGTTCCTTTATCCAGCCACTTACTGGAAGATAATTGGATCAGTCTATAGGTGAGTTAGATTAGAATAAACAGGCTTTCCTTAGAAACATCAGAGCAGAGTGAATGGCTTCTAACAGGGATGCTGCATCTCTTTCTCCTGACAACTGCTTATCCTGAAAGAAGGCAAATGAGGTAGAAATTTCTTGCCCAAGAAGGAGATTTCCCAGTGAGGGATGTGAGCATCTGCTGCGGAATGCAGTGCAGATGCTATGAGACACTGCTGCTCACAGGCAGTTGGCCCTACGCAGGAGTAGTAAGGGGCCTGTGCTGTACCTGTACTTTGTCAGGGATGTGTCTGAACTTCACAGTGCAGAAATGTGTTCCTTTGCTGCATAAAACCTTAACTTGATGACTGACATGTGTGTCCTTGGGCCAGGTATTATTCCAGGGCTGTCAACTGGATGAGACAAAGCGAGAGGCCTTCCTGCACCAAGTTTACACACAGCTATGTGCCTTTGAGAACAAAGTGGCAGAGATGCTTCAGCAACAGTATGAGCCCAAACCACAGGTAAGGAGGGCAGAGGTGTTTGGGGTCTCTTGGCTCCTTAGAAGTTTGCACTCTGAGGCCCCTCTGGAGTGGGGTGGCAAGAGGAACAGCAGCGTAGGTCTGGAGAAGGAACAGCTGAGGAGTTTGTAAGATCATTTTGTGGGATCCAGTAATGAGACATGAACACTGAGGAAGGCAGAACCAGTAAGTGTTTAGAAGGACTGATGAGAATGGTTAGCTTCCCTAAGATTATTGTGCAGTAAAGCAGCCTGACTTCTTGTACATCATGAGACATGCAGGATGTGCTTGCTCTCTGGAGAAGATGGTGGGAGAGGTGTTTATGCCCATATCATTGATCTATGAATAGCTGTGAATATGCCCTTGGCCCTTGTTACATTTCTTGAATGACAATATTTCCTTGTTGCCACAAAAACTGACCATGAAACTGAATAAACAGCTGGTGCAGTTTCTAATACTTGAAATCTGTGGCAGATGCTGTTTAGTAGCTACAGATATAGGTATCAGCAAGTTAGTGATAGCACTATAAAATACAGCTTAGGCTAAAATTAAAAGTGAGATTCTGTAGGGATTCAGAATGACCATGGATTTTTCATCAAGATCATCCCTCCTGATCTTGGAAATGAAGAATGTAAAGGTTACATTGTGATACTGCCATGTTCACGTGACACTCACAATCCTATCTATGGGCACCCTTCTTGCAGTGAAAGGCATTTACTGGCCTGGCTGAGGTTATTTAGTCCTTATTTAGCATTAGTTATTAGAGTTTGGGCAAAAAGAAAAAAAAAAAGTCTCAAAATCAGATGAACAAGAGGCTACTGGTGATCTATTGCAGTTGCATATCTGAAGTGCTTCAAATCTCACATTTTAGCTGAAATTTGTATTTTTGAGTGTTAAGACTGTCAGTCCTGGAACAGAAAGAAGATTGCAGGAAGTAAATACCTTTACCAGTGTGTCCAGCTGGTGTTTCTGCAGGGCTTTTTATGCATTCCTGCCTGCTGCAGTATTTCTCTCATGATGAACTACCCTATAACTTCTTCCATGCAAATGGGGGAAAGAGACGCGCTTGCAGGCCAGAGGGACTGGCGAGTCCTGCCACAGGCTGTGGGGTGGAGGTGGGAGGCCCCAGGGGAAGGGCAGGGACTGAAACTTTTTTTACTTTTGAAGTTGCATTAGCTGTATCATTGTCAACAAGTGTCTGAATTTAAGGCATCTGGCAAGTTAAAGTGATGGATAGTCAGGTTTTTTGCTCACAGCCACAGACTGCTCCCATTTGTGCAGAACAAAAGTTTAGTTAGTTCTAATTTTCTTCTGCGAGCTCCAATCATCAGTAGCTTTGCAGGAGAGGGTCTCGCCCATTCTCTGTGTTAGCAGTGAAAATGAAGCAATAGTTTATTACAGGGTTGAACTGCCAGAGCCTTCTGGAGATGAGGTGACTGTGAACGCGGTAGATTCCTCACCAGTGTAATTACACAAATTTCAGGCTTTGCCTGGGGGATATTTTTCATAGAAGATGCAGGAGAAGCCTACCTGCATTTGCTTATATCAGCACTGCATAACAAGTGCCGTTTGAACAGAGTTAAATGTATAGGCACTAGACTTTGTCCTTGCAAGGCTCCTTACCCCCTCTGCTGCAGTGCTTCAGAAGTGAGACATAGCTGTGTCTGCCTCTCCAGCATTTCTGGGCTTTACTTGAGTAGATGCTGAATAGCTGCAGCTTCTACTAAATGACAAGGAAAAAAAGAGGTATTCACTGTCTCTTGAATTGGGAACTGCTTTGCTCTGCAGAGGAGCTTTAGTGACCCCAGAGTGTCTCATCTTTCCCCTTCTGTGAGAAATCACCTTATAATAAAGCTCTGAGCGTGTTGTCCCCTTCCTCCACCCCAAGCAGCCTTGCCCAGCTGTTCTAAGGGGCCCAAGTGACCAGGACTTTGAGAGTACCTGGAAATTAAAGATAGAAGTGAAGTCTGCTGACTGGTGCTCCAGGGCTGTGGTACCATGGGGTTGTTGTACTGAAGGCTGTTTGGGAGAGTGAGAGCTAGAGCTAGGCTGAAGTCTGCCCCATGGGGCCTTGTGGGTTGTTTTTATATTTCCAGGTGGATTTGTCACCCCTGAGCCAAGAGAGTCCTGGTGATGCGCAGGAGTCATCTGGGAGGAAGCCCAGCGTGTCTGTTGTCACTGCTGATGTTGGCCTCGTCAGCATGGTCCGGCAGGGGATCCTAGCGCTGCAGCTGCTGCCCTCCAACTCCAGCGCAGGTTGGCTTTGTCCTCTGGGTCAAGGTTTGCCCAGTTGTTTGCAAAGGGTTGTATTCCTCCTGCCTTAGGCTGAGATTAATTTTATAAAGGCTGGTGCGTGAACCCTTCTGTTGGGGATGAAATTTCAAAAGCTGCTTTTGTTCTGCACTCTGTAGGCAAATTGTGGTGGTGGGAACGGGGAGGAAAATAGCACTGCACCTTGTGCCATGTGTCAGTGTTGAGTTTGTGAGGAAGCATAGCCGTGACTGTCGCTCAGAACAGCTCAGGGTGTGTAGAGCTGTGCCCAGCGCTACGGCTTTGCCATACCTAGTCGGGACGTTTCCCAGCTCCAGAGCACCTTGGAAGCTGTAAACCATCCTCCGGATTTTCCTTTCTATTTTTGCCCTGCTGAAATTTTATCCCTGGTGGATATAGATGATTGAGATGGAGAATGCACTAAGATACTGCCTTCTTTACAGGTATAATAATCATTACGGACGGTGTGACTAGTGTCCCTGATGTGGCTGTGTGCGAGACTTTACTCAACCAGCTCCGCAGTGGCACTGTGGCCTGCTCCTTTGTACAGGTATGTCTGCTGCTCGCAGCGAGTCTGTGGGCAGCTGCCTGCAAGAGGGAAGGAGGTGAGTCGCTATCAGTAGCGTTCACCTCCGGAGGGGACTTGCCTGCCTGTCTGGTTCTCTCCCTTGACCTCAGCAGTGCTGTACTCTCTGAGGTAATCTTCTTTATCCATCCTGTAGGTGGGCGGTGTCTACTCATATGATTGCAGCTTTGGCCATGTTCCCAATGTGGAACTGATGAAATTCATCGCCATGGCCACTTTTGGTGCATACCTTTCCACGTGCCCTGAGTTGGATCCCCTGAGCCTGGATCTGAATGTGTATCACAAGGCATTTCTTCTATACTCCTTTCTGCGTACTGGGGAGTCACTGAATCCAGAATACTACTGTGGTGAGGAGTGTGCATTTCCTTCTTACAGCAACTCCCTTTGGGATGACAGCCCTGGGCTTGGTTATGCTGTTGCTCTCCCTTGTCCCCTCCAGGCCATTCTGAGTATTATGGAGGCGAGGAAAAGGCAGCAGCCTGTGTGCTTTGGCAAAAGTGCTGCCTTCTCTTATGGGCAGTGTTGCATGCTGGTACCTGTGTGAGAAGGAGGGCCCTGAGGGTGCTCAATATCTTGGATCTCACAGATCTCCATGCCTCCTGTAGACTCTGAGCACTTTTGAGCCATGCAGCCTCACCTGTGAGTCCCCTCCTGGTTCCAGGAATTGGGTGGAAAACTAATGTCCCATTTTGCAACGTTCCTCCTTCTGGGGACTTCATTCAACAAACAGCACAACTGCCTGCTGTGTTAGAACTTGGATGGGGCGAGAAGCTCTCATCCAGCCTTTCCTGCACTCTGGCTAGCTCGCAGGTAGAGACATTCTGGAGAGCTTGTCCTAATCGGGCTTGCAGATGGCAGTTTGGATCAAAAAACTAGTCCTCTGAGAACTGTTCCGAATGCCCCTCTTGGTTGTTCTTATTTTGTGAATGTTAGTGATGAGAGTATGCCAGGAGAGATTAGTTACCAGTAAAATGTGGAAACACCCTTTCATGCCTTGGTGATATGCTGGTGCCATCTGCACTTTCTGTAACTTGGCAGCAGAAGCCGCATACAGCGGCAAGTTTGAAGAGAGCTAGCCTGGGACTTGGAAATGTTGAACCTTAAAAAGATCAGGTGTTAGTGGTTTAAACTCAAGGCTTCCGCATCCTCATACCTTTTAGAAAGCACCTGGGAATTCAAGGTTTTCTAGGGAGAAGCTTGCTGTGTGACTGTTGCGACAGCTGTACAGCTTCTGCCTGTCTAGGCTAAATGTGTAACTCCAACGCGTACCTTGTCACAAAGGCTGTCCCAGAGGAAGCAGAGCCTGGCCCCCCACCCTGCCCCTCTCCCAGGCCTCCTGGCCATGCTAGTGGACCTGTTTGCTGCATTGCAAAATCAGGAGTGGGTGTAAGTGGTGCCTGAAGGATTTGCTGTTCTTCGGGCCAGTGACTGTACCTGACAGCTTTTGTAAAGCAATTTGGGATGGTTGTTGCTGTAGGATGAGCAGCAGAGGAGTTTCTCCCTCACAAACCCTATCTCTGCTGTTTGCAGTGTCCCAGCACAGGCTGTTCAATGAGCACCTGGTGTCTGCGAGCAGCAACCCTGCTCTAGCGATGAGGAGGAAGAAGCACACTGAGAAGGAGGTGCACGCTGACCTCGTGAGCATTGTCTCAGTCCGGCTGCGCGAGGGCTACAGCATCCGTGAGGTCAACATCACAAAAGGTGACTGCACTGCGTTGGGGGCTGGAGTTTGTTTTTGTAAACAATCGCCTGATGCAGGACTGTCCAGTATTGTTGTGCAGTTTTACACTTGCCAGGCTCATTCTCTGTGACTGTAAGTGCCTGGGGAAGGACAGACAGACACCGACCCTCTGTATTTTGGAAATGAGTCCCCGCAATGGCACAGAAGCTAGTGACAGAACTTGGCGGTTTGCAGAGTTTTCTGGTATTTTCTCTATACTTCTGCTTTTTCCATCCCTTTCTAGTCCTTTGCTTAGATGCACTCCAAAATACTAACACAAAGTTGAGCTCTTTGTTACAACAGATTTAACACCTCCAAACTACAGTCTTGCAAAGGAAGAAATAGGGGGAAACAATGATATTGTTAGGTGAAAATGCCAGATCAGTCAGTACCAGGACCAATACTAGAAAAACATAAAACCATCCAGTGGTCCCGTTCTCTCATCTGACTCGCTAGAGATTATGGCACCTGGAGCGTGAGAACTAGCCACTGACTAGGGGCCTTGAGGGGTGTGAGTATCCCAAGGAGTACCGGTAAACCATACCTAACTTTCCATCTCCAGCCATGATTGATGGCTAGTGCTTTAACTGAAGGGAGGCTGAGAAAATCCAAATGCAAGTTATGAATTGCAAGCAAGAGAAATTATTCTTGACCTTCACAATGACCAGCAGAAAGCCTGGAGGATGGGATTCTTAAAACACAGCGTAAACATGTTCAACGTGTGGTGATCCAGTGTTTTCACTATTCTTTTGGGGATGTTAGTACACAGAGTATGTTTTATATCAGAAAATCATTGTCTGTGATATAATTCCAAAATCATTCCAAACTTTCCGTATGTCTTCTATGAATTTACAGTGGTTTGCCTTAAAACCATGTAAATATCTTATGCCATTGTTCTGCTTGCAGGATTGTCCCAGAGCTTCATTGCTCTTTTTCTAGCTTCCTTTCTAAACTCACTCAGACCAAATTAGACATGTGTGACTTTATTATCCTTAATTAAGTTTATCCTCCTTCTCTGGCATTGCCCAAACATATGTAAGAACAATGCCTTTCTCCTTGTAACCTTCCTTTTGGCAGGTTAAGCAAGCCAGTGTTTCAGCCTCTTTTGTAAGGGCAGGCTTTCTGTTCTGTTTATTTATCTTAGTAGCGCTTTTTTTTTTTTCCCCTCAGTTGTTCACTTTTCACAGTTTGGTCTCATGCTTCTTGAAACAGTTGATAAGAGTGTTGTAAATGTGGTTTTATCAGTGCCTTGTTCAGTAATGCTAATACTGCCCTGCTTCTGAAGTAAAATACAGTATCTCGTAGACCTGGAATCACATGAGCTTTCTCCATGATTGCATTGTATTGTTAGCACAGAAATCCCTGCGTCTTTCATGCACCTTTGCTTCCAGCTGATGAGTCCTTAGGGGTTTTTTATTGGTTTTTGATGGTTTGTTTAGTAGTCCCTAAATGTGCTATTCTTCACATAATAGTACTCTTAAGTTCACCTCACTCAGTTCAGCTCACTATTCCTGTAGGATGACTGGCAATTCTGGTTCTTTTGGCTCGACGCTTCTTACAAACTGAATGGATCTAAACCAGCTTTTTGGGGAAGGTTGCTAACAATCATATCAGGTGGGATAATTTCTAAAGTTGGTTTTCCAGGAATATCCCTAATTTCTTGTTTCAGGAGTTTTCTATTAAAAGTAAGAATCTGCTAAGGTTTCCTGTTGAGACAGCTCTTCTAGTAATGTCTGCAGATTACTTTCACTAATCACCTGTAGGTGTGGCATGAGATACTTCCCTTAAATCCAGGCAGATTAGGTCCGTTGCACTCTCCTTGTCTAGGAATGTACGTGAAACAGTCCAACAAGTCAGTTCCTGTCCAAGCTGTGCTCAGTATTGTGTCTTTTATCCTGCTGTGCACCAGCTGACTTACAGCTTGGACAGCGCTGGAGATAAAGCCTTTCTTTTCATCTGGCAGCAATGGTGAAGTGCTTTTGGTGACTGTGAAGTCCTATACAGAAATGCTGGAAGAGATAGCAGTGTGAATCGTTCAAAAAGCAGTCAGACAAATTTATGTTGTACTTTTTTGCACAAAGGTGTAGCTAAAACTTCTGGCTCAGGATATCATGAAGCAACAAATTCTGTACTCGGGAAGAATGTATCACAAATATCACCACATGTTCACCATGCTCCCTGCACTTTTCCTCTAGGTATCTTCCTGCCACCTTTTAGCCCTTGGAACGTTAAATGGATTGGTCTTCCATTTTCACAAGAGCAGAAGAGCAGCTGCACTGGATCAGAGTTACCTTCTGTGGTGAATAGCTATGGGCAGGTGCACAGGGAAGTGTAAGAATAGGGTAAACGTGAGACGTCTCCTTTCTCCTCTCCTTTTTTTTTCCCTTTGAGCACTCTAGCTCTTTACAGCTCAGGGGCTCCCTGAGCCAAAAATACTTTCTGTCTATTTTGATGAAGTTTTTTAGAAGGAATTTAAAAATGAAATGTCTGAGCTCTCAAAAATACAGTGTGTATTTCTGTGCCCGCTTTCAGAATAGTAGCAGATAATGTTACTTATGCTTTGGAAAGGTTAAATGCTCTTGGGAGTTGCTGTCTGTGATCAGAAAAATTGTTTCACTAACATCTTAAAGTAGAATTTATAAAAGATCAAGACATTTAGCGTTCCGCACTGCCTCTGCTAAGGCAAAGCATATTTGGCTAATCGGAGCTCACTGGGCCATTCTGTAGAGAAGTGTGTGACAAAGAACAGTTAATTAACCTGGACTGCCAAAAGCTTTTGCCAAAACTTGCAAACTAAAGGCTGTTAAGGAGCCAGCTGGCTGTGAAGCAAGAGGAAA
>NW_009648332.1:8691063-8743302 GCF_000708025.1 Charadrius vociferus | reverse complement strand
GACTCTGTCGCTTTTCTGCTTCAGTTTGCCAAAGGCAAAATAGAATAAATAGCTAGCTCTGTGCTCTGAGTTGCCTGGAGAGGTAGTTTGTGATATTTATAAGTGCTCTGGTTACCCTCACTATTTGATTTCAGATATTTAGGCATTTAGAAGGCTACAATGGTTAGTTTGGAATGCAGAAGTGCTTGTGAAAGGGGGAGGATTGGAAGGTATGGGAGGGAGAGAAGCTGTGTCTGAGAAGCGTGGGGCCATGGGGTGTGATGGAGCTCAGCTCCTCTCCTGTTTCTTTCTGGGACGATGTCAGAGGTCTGCCCTCTGTAACAGACAAATTCTCACTCGCCTTTTTGTGTTGCTGTGTGTTGAGGAGAGCCTGGAGGACATTTTTAAAGACCTCATAGTCCTCTGTGAATCAGTCCAGCACCAAAAATGGCTGGGCACAAGCTGGCCATTGAGAATGGCTTTTCTCAGTGTCAGGAATTGGGAAGACAAAGTGAGTTTTCTAAAAACTGGAGCTTTATGAAAGAAATCAAAGCGGCAAAAACTTTTATTAGTTATAAAGTCAAGAACCAGAAATAGATTGCTTTGCACTAAGAACAAGCTAAAGATACATCTGGGTATGACTTAAAACTAAGCAAATATTTTGCCTGTCTTTTTAGTTTTGCTTGTGTTGGATTGTAGGAGTGGAGCCAGAATGACTAATGGAAACACAGGTGGAAGTAGGAAATATTTTCTTTAATGATCTAGGCAAAAAATGCAGGAATTGCCATGTTTGCTGTTGATGAATTAGAAAGGATTTGTTATGAGAACCAAAATACTGTGCAGAAAGCAGTGGATGAGCACTAAAGTGATAAGAGTGAGATGACCATATGAAATGGAAAGGGACAAATTTATAAATTCTTGTTTAGCCTCTCTGATAAACTAGAAAATCTTCATACGGAAACAACAGATGTTACAACCTTGGCAAATGCATTTATAGTAGTAACATAAAGCACCCATTGTGGAAAATATTAGTGACCTTGAATAAAATTCCAGTAATCCCTCAGACGAAATACAGGTGAAATATAGTATACACCTTTGATCGTCTTTGTTCAGGAGAGATGAATTCCTGAGGTGCAGAAAGGTCTGGGACTGTTAAGGGGAATGGATAGTCTATCATAGGCTGGTGACCGTGGCATGGTTTAACCTGCACAGTAACAGCTGAAACTGGGTAGTGATTTCTCCCCCTAGTGCACACTGCTTGTCAGTGTTATGGAAATTAAGCTTCTGAGAATAAAAACAATTTTATCAAAAGAACAACCGAGCAGGAATTTGGCATGTACTCTGGAAGGTTTCTTCTAAACATTGACGAGGCAAGAGTACTCTGAGGGAGCCTCCCAGCAGGGGCCATGGGAGCAAACAGCAAGGTGGCTTTAAAATGGGGTGTAATCAGCCGGTGAAGGGCATGGCACGATGTGCCTGTGACAGCAGCAAATGCAACTCTGCAGGAAACATAGGATCCAGGCTGATGACCTGTTTGGATGGTTTCCAGTGTATCCAATCACTTATCTCACAAATGCTGCAAGTCTGGCAAACTATAGAGCAGGCTGGACATCAGAATAGATGATTGAGCAGTTGAAACAGCAGCGTAGCACTGTTATAGAAAGTCATGTGTTTCCCTGGGTTGTTTTGGTACAAATACACACGCACAGTCAGCAGGACTGTGACAGTGTTCTGTTCTTCTGGCTCAGTAAGGCTTGCTGTTGGGTGTTTGTGTTAATCTTGCTAGAGATGCAATGACCCGCTTAAAGAAAAAGGTAAAAATGTACAGTTTGAAGAATGGGTGAATATTCATTCTTAACTTCAGGAGGAGAAGAAGGTAAGCATGGTGAGAAGGTTTTCATGCTCGAAGCTCTAGATTGCATAAAATACTGTCTGTGCAGGAAAAACATGGAATTTAATTCAGGAATTGGGCCTCACCTTCCAGGTTGTTTACGATCTGGGCCCATCATGTCCAAATGTCTGTGTTTCTGCAGTGGGATAGATTAACTCTGCAGGGTGCAGATGATAAAACTTTATAGCTTAAAGGCCCTGCTCATCTGTGCAAAGCAACAGTTTTCTTGGAAGCAAAGATGAGGCTGCGAAGAGAGCCCACTGGAAATGTCGGCACCTCCTCTGAGTTTCAGTTGCCTTCTCTAGTGTGGATACTACATGTATGCTTAAAGAACCGTTCACCAAATGCTACTGTGTAAGCAAAGCCTCCCTCTGTTGGGGAGGAGAGAAAATGACTTCAGCTAGAGCAAACAGTTGTTAGATTACTTTGTCCTCCTCATAGTGATCAATCAGTCTCACGGTACTCGGGAGTCCCTGGTCAGAGATAAAGCTCAGATGTGTACCAAACAAGCACTTGAAGTTACTCCTCTACTCCTATGCAGGTGGGTCTCAGCTGGAGGTGAAACTAGTGCTGCTTTGGAAGCATAACATGAGGATAGAGTACTTAGCTGTGACACCCTGGCCCCTGGACCCATCAAAGCGCAGCACATGGGTGGAGGTGACGATGGAGGGAAGCTATGACATCTTGCATGACATCAGTTGCACCATGAGGAAGCCTATCACCAGTCTGTACCGCACTACAGTCATACGACGCTTCTGGAACACCTTACAGAGGTGAGCTGAACCATCCCCAGCAGTTTCCAGTGTCTGATGTAACCAAAAAATTCCTTCATTGGCACACTGGGGCATGGGTTATGTAGGTGGCCATCCCAATCCAGGGTCCCAAAGGAATATGCTCTGAGGAAGATGCATAAATGGCAACAAGTTTGCCATCTAGCCAAGGAAAAGACTTGAGCTGGCCTGTGACCTAGTCTGTAAGATTGCTTCATGGTGAAGGTATTGTTGCCCCCGAGTCCTGATCCTGTAATGCAAACCTTAACTCTGACTGCCATCCCACGGAGGTAGTGTGGTCTTACAGCACAGCTTTGCAGCTGTGCTGCGTGGTCACACAAGGAGCAGCACCTCATGTCTCTAGGCCTGTGGGTTATAACCATTTCCTGGCCACGGTGACCGTTACTCCCTGCTATTCGGCAGATTCCTTTTCTAGCACTTTTCTAGCGTTCCCAACTCTTACCATCCTCCTTGCATATTAGGTTGTTACACTTGAATGCCCTTAACGTGCGCTTTGCAATCAGGCATTGAATCCCAGCATTGCCCTAGAAAGCTATTTTGGTGTAAATGGGCTCTCAAAACATAGTGAGTGCTGTGTGTGCAGGCACTGAGCTGACTGGGGCAGCAAGGAGGAGAGTGTGAGATTTTGTGTCTAACTGCCTCTTCTCTTTTAGCATCAACCAGACAGATCAGATGTTGGTTCATCTGCAGTCTTTTGACACAGTTCCAGAACACTTCACCATTCCTGAGAGCACCAAGAATGGGGTGCCCCTCTTCTACATCCCCCCAGGCTCCACCACTCCGGTATGTTCCCTCTCTCTCCCATTTAATGTGGGATAGGTTGTCCCTCCTGCCTATTCTGTCTTGCACCAGGGGATGCTGAGTCCCACCACGCAATTGAGATCTGTAACTCTCAGACTTCATCTCTTGCTCTTTGTCCTGCTCAGTAACAGAGTTCAGGTGCAATGCAGTGCCTGTGAATATCCCATCCCGTACTTTTTCCCCTGAGACATCACCCTATGTGTTTACTGCTGTAGCTACAGCTCTAAGTGCCACAGCAAGTCTCCTAAGTGTGTTGTGAAACCTTCTCCTGTAGTGATGTGATGTGTGAGACCAATGGGGAGGCTAAGATGCTTATTTTTGCCATGTTTTTTCAGCGTATACCTCATATGTGTGGAGTTGCTGCTGGCAGTCTTGTGCTTTGGTGATGTAGCTCAGCACCATCAGGTGAAGATACAGGATGTGCTGAATAGTTGTTTAATAGGCTCATTGTTCTGAGCACTCATGTGGAAGGTGCAAGAGAGATACTTGTCATCTGCACAGCAGAAACTAAACAAAATATGAGCTAATAGTTTCCACTGCAAACCTCAAACTCACTGAAGGTCCTTGAGCAGAAGTGCTAGCATACTATCTGCTCCCTGCTAGTAGTGTCCTTGGCATTGGTAGAAGATGACTAGCAGATATCAAAGCTAGAGGAGCTTTAATTTAAGACAGGTATCCCTTTAATTTTATTGCCCAATCCCTTTACTTCTTTAGGTTTGCCTGGTAAATTTTCAGTATGTAGGGTTATGCGTCCCATAGTATATCTGGAGCATCCCATCTTATGGCTAACCACCACTTTATTTCTGTGTCAGCAGAGTTGCTGCAGTCGGTGAAATCACAGTGTTAACATACAAACATGTTAGAGTTGCCCAATGCCACCCATTGCTGGTACCCTATTTGCATGAGCACTCTCAGATGCGTTATCTGGGTGTTTAGTTGCTCTGCTGACATAAGCCATGTATCCCCCTCTCAAACAGAAAGCAAACTATTACATATGCCATCTTTTCCATGGTTGATTTAGTTGATGCTAAGTAGTTCAATTCCTAATTAACTTGACATTTCAGGAGTCTAATTTATTTTTGCTTACGTTGTATTTCCTGTTTCAATGTGAACACACTTAGTTATTCTGCTGAGAGGCAGTTACCGAAAGCCAGGGATGTGGCTAGCCTTCTAGGCCTACACAGCTCGGTTGCTGGAGAAATTCCTGCTCTCTCTGGGTGGAACCAGTTTCTTGCTGAATATTGCCCTGTCATTTTCTCAGGTGCTATCCCTGCAGCACAGTGGGTCTGACTCAAGCCATTCCCAGTTTGCCTCCTACTGGAAGCCTATCCTTTCCATGGATGCCAATTTCTGGCAGAGGTGGCTGCACATGCATCGTATAGTCCTTCTTCTGGAGCATGACACGTATGTAACTGGCAGGGCTGAACTCTCATGCACGGTGTGGGCCAGCCTAGGAAAGCAGAGTGTCCAGTTCAGTCCAGTTGCAGACTTGTGGCTGTCTTGCAGGTGCCTATGGCCAAGGGATGGGCCTCTCTAGTGAGACCTGGTGAATGGTGAAGGCTCATTTATCTGAGACTGTAGGTTGGGAAGTCATCTTTGTTAAGAGGGGGGCTGTTCTCAGGAGCATAAATTATTTCTCAATTCGTTCTTGGGTTTGGATTTCCTGATTGCAGGGGATGCGGACCATCCAGTTGGAGCTATTCCACATGTTTTTGTTTGCTGCTGGAAAACATCTTCCCCAAAAGCGTTGCTTTCCTGAGGCTGGTCCTAGTTGCAGAGTTATGTGAATAATAGCCATGTATTGCATGGAGGGAGATAGAAATGATACACGGGTGTGCTGTCTGCAAGTTGGAGAGCAGGATCCCTGTGCGCTCAGGGAGTGTGGTGGGTACCGACAGGCACAGGTAGGGGAAGTGCTCGGGTGTTGGCTGCTGTGGAGGAATAAGGCTGATGTACCAGTCAGAGGATGAGCTGGAATGGATGTAGCAAAGTCTCTCTGGGCTTTGGGGGAAGAAGAGAAACTGTGGTTCTAAAATGACTTTCTGCCACACCCTGCAGACCTGTGCCCAAGCACCTGCACACGCCGGGCAACAACGGCCGCTACAGCACCATCCAGTGCCGCATCTCTCACTCTGCGCTCACCTCCTTGCTGCGGGACTGGAGCAGCTTTGTGCTGGTGGAGGGCTACTCCTACGTCAAGCTGATACATGGGTGAGTGGCTCTGAAGCAGTCCCATGCAGGGACGGGCATACAGCCAGACCAAAGATCCAGTTAGACCAGTACGTTGTGATGGGCCAGAAGCAGTTGTCTAGAGGAGAGGATAAGAGCCAGACAAGCGGGTATGAAACCCTGCTTATGCTGAACTGCTGCCACTGTGTTCCAGGTGCAGCCCAGAGGGAGAGGGAAGCCAGCTGGGGGGTTTCTGCACACTAGAACTGACCTGTGTTGCTGCCAAGCTGTGTGGGCTGTTGAGCTCTGTGGCCTCCACTTGGTCTGACACAACAGAGGAGCAAGATCCGTGCTATTTCAGCTCTGTCTTAATCCCTCCTCCCTAGCTCTGAGGATCCCACGCCTTCCTCGTTTTATGTGGTGCGGATCATCTCCAAAGCTCCCTGCATGGTTCTCCGGCTGGGGTTCCCCATCGGCACACCTGCACAGGCCAGGAACAAGGTGAGAGCTGACTGGCTGCTTCCCGGGGTAGGAGCAGAGCAAGAACTTCTGGATGTGGAAGTGGTGGGTAGATCACAGGTGATACTGTGGGCAGGTATCCTCTAATAACTAACTACAACGTTAAGGCTTAGATGGGTGTGAATTTACTGTAACAGAAAGGGACAGTTTGGACAAAGCTTTCTGTGTTAAGTCTATGAAAGATCTAAACCCAAAGATTTGAAGATCAATAGAATAGCTGGTCACATGAACGTTTTTCCCACTGCTTAATTCAACTGTGGGGCTTGAAATGACTCAAAGGTTATCTAGTCTATCCTTGTGACCAAAGCACAATCAATACTGTCTGTCAGGAGCAGCAGATACTTCTCTGACTCATCTGTGAAGACCTCTGTGATGGATGTACTACATGTTCCCTAGGCTATCTACTTCAGTAGGTGGTGAATTGCATATGTGTATTGTATCATTTGGGCAAGGAGGAGTTAGAGTTAAAATGTGAACAATGTCCCGTGTGAGCAGTACAGGGAAAGAAAAACTGTAATACCAAGAAAATGTTTTAGAGAGATGCAAGTCTGCTAGATAGACTTTTAATGACCTCTTTGTATCAGAAGAAATGGGCTGCCCTAGTCAGGTGCAGAAGGTAGGGTTACTGTGTGGACTGTTTCTCCAGCTCTAAAGGCTGAGGCAAGTCTACGTGTTCCTAGGTAAAACAGTAAGCGTGAGAAATAGGTCCTGCTATTAAGCTGTGCGAACCTTTTGTTATAAGCAAGAGGTTTATCATTAAACCTGAATGTTTTGTCTTCATGAAAAAAATCTTTTGTTTGTCTCACTTAGCTTTAATGTTAGATTAGTCTGAGGAGAAGCTGATAAACATGGGAAGGACCATCTCTTTCTGAGATAATGAACCCAGATAACACTAAATGCTGTGCCACTCTGGAGGATCTGCCCTTTTGTGTCTTTAGGGGATCCAGGCTTTGGGCACTGGTTGCTGTGCCAGCATGTGGGCTGGTAATGCCAAGTGACGGGTTTTATGAAGGAGCTCCCTCTGGCAGGTGTAAGTTAATACCTGCCTGATGAAGAAGGTGTGAGACAGGCACCATACCCTGCAGCTCTGGGCAAGCTCCAGTTCATTGTAGCAGGAGCTGTATGGAGATCATAAATTGTATCATGCACAGCCTTTTTTTTCTTTTTTTTTTTGGCCTGTGGTAGGGCTAATTAGCTACCCAGCGTGGAGGGTGGCAGTAGAACTTAGCCTGCCTTGTTTAAGGGGAACGATTTTTTGTGTTCAAATTTCCAGTGTTCAAGGGAAGGAAAGCACCCGATACAGTCTGACTTTCAGAAGGCTTTTGGTGAGACTCCATGTAGGGCATAACTGTAGAACTGGAGTAGCAACAGTGTGTCATAAAACAAACTGTCTTAGGGAACAAGGCAAGGAAATTGAAAAAGTGCTGTGTTCTCATCAAAGCAGAAGCTGTTTGTGGTTTTCCCAGTCTTTTTACTAGTCAAAGGGTAGGGAACTTGTCTGCTGGTAGTGAGCTGGGAAAATCTACAGGTGGCACAAAGCTATTTGGTTTTCTGTGCCCTTTTAGCCTATGTGCTTTGTGGACACCTAAGCAGCACAATGGTGGCTGGAAGCCAGTATTGACAATTGCAAAGTAGTGCACTTTGGATTTGGGAGCTTAAACACCATCATCTGTATTATCAGTATGAAACCACAAAGGGGACTCAAGTGGCATTGTAGTGCAGAAAAGAGCTCTGCTTAATGTTTGGGTTTGGGGACACTCCTTTCCTTGAAAAAGACATAATGATGACAGGGAAAATTGCTGAACTAGTTAGTGTTGAGGAGGGAGATGGAAAGCTGCTGTTCTCCTGTTTGCCTACAATGGTAATGGAAATTAAAACAAGTTGAACAAAGATCATGAAAAGAAACCTAACCATGGAAATGTCAAGGAAGACATGGGGGCATTGTGAGGATCAGATGCTGGTGTGGGTAGAAACATTCAGAGCTGCTAAAAGCTAAAAAGAGTAATCAGGAAGTCATTTTGAAAGTCTCTCGGAAAAAAGTTAACCTAAAAAATAACCTTAGCTCTTGAAACCTTTTACCATGAAGTTTTGACACATGAACATGATAGTGGGGGAACACATCAGCTGTGGGAACAGTCTGGCTCAGTCCTATATATATTAGTTTACATTTGCTGTAGGCTGTTGAGGAGAGGAGGAGGGGAGGAATGAGGGTGGGTACTCAGACTACTTCTGTGGAGGAGGAGGAGCTGGCATGCAATTAATGTGTTTTTCATCAGAGTTATGGAAAGCAATTTCTTTAGCCTTGAGATTGTCTTTGGGGGTTTTTTGGGACCTTTCTTTTGCTTTTAAAAATATTTGTAGTTGTTAAAATGTGGACCTAAGAGCCTTGTGTCATCTTGATCTTGGTCTTGCTAGTGTGTCAGAAGTAAAATGACCTTTAATTCCTGCTCATCTGTGTATTTACGGAGTGTTCTGTTCCTTTTAGTCAGGCTCTTTTTCTGGAAGCTTATTTTGAGTAGCTTATGTCTCCAGCAAAGGTGGTCACGTTTACCTTTTGCTTTTGCCATGACAGATAGTGGAGGAGTTACGGGACCGAATCTTGCAGCTGCGCTTTCCCCACAGGGTCCAGAGCAAGGAGGCAACTCCAAAAGCAAAGAGGAAAATGTTTGGCAGTAGTTCACCCTCCAAGTCTCCGCCTGTGGCTGGGGCCCAGTCAGCCCTCTCGGACAGACCCTGCCTTGTTGTGCTGCACAAACCGTTGGAGAAGCTACTCATCAGGTAGTGATGGAGATCCACGCCATCAGCACAGCACCCTTCCCCTGGGAAGTGGGAGAGAGGAGGGTCTGTGGATGGTGCTGCCAGTTGCAGGGTGAGAGTGCTGTGGAGCTGGTGCTTGTTGGGGTGGGTTTGGGTTGCATGGCTGGGAAGGGCAGCTGTAGTCTGGGAGGGCTGTGACTTGCCGCAGGGGGCCTTGCTGGACAGGCAGATTTGTTACTCCTAACTAATATGATGCAGAAGGAAATCTAGTTACTGCTGTCTGAGCAGGATCCTGTGCTGGGCTAGCCGTGTTCTCCTGCTGGGGGGCTCTGTCCTGGGCCCAGCAAGCGGGCTGTGAATCCAGACGGCTCTGGCCCTGAGCATAGCATTCTTTCCACCTTAGAGAGCCACCCTTCTGCTGTTTCCTAGGTATGAGAAGCTGCCTTCTGACTATCGAGCCCCCTTCATTCTCAACCTGGAGCATCCCCAAGTGTCTGGCCCGCTCACTATGGTGGCCAACCGTACTGCCTCTTCCACCTTGGCCTCGCTGTCCCGCTACTTCTATCACCAACGATGGATTTGGAGTGTCCAGTCAGGACTGGCACCGGCTGTGCCCATCACCGCTGTGGCCCAGCTCCTTTCCACACTCACAGAGTAAGTTGCACACCTGAACGGGGATGCTTTCCCCAGCTAGTCCTGGGGATGCAGAGAAGGCAGGGTGGATCTGAGGCCTTATTATAGGTAATAGTTGAAGCTGCTGTGCAAAGGGTTTTGGTCCTGTACACAGCTTCTAGAGTGACTTGGGTTAGTGGTTTACCCACTTCTGCAGCTGCAGTTGAGGAAAAAGAGTCTTGGAAAACATACAAAAGGGCAAGAAGTTAATGTGCCTGCAGTATGCTGATCTTTACACAGGCTGTCCTGTGCAAAGCATCACATCTCTCCATTCTCTGTGTGTAGCTCCCTGTCTTGGGAAGGAAGGTGTTATGGGGTGAAGGATACAGTCATTCTAGTATTTAAAGCTTGCAGTATGGGTGAAGTCCTCCATGTCTGACTGCCTCTCTGTTGCCAGGGTTCGTCTGTCGGAGGGTTTCCACTTTGCATCCAGTGGGGATGGAATTATCAACATGGTCCTGGAGCTGCCCATACAGGTGAGCCTGGGTGCTGCAGTGTGGGCACAATCCTTCATTGCCTCTTCTGAGGTGGGTTCACCTTCCTGTGATGGAATTTCCCATCTCCATCTAGCACACACTCTCAACATGTACAGGGAGACCTGCCTCCTCCCCTGAAGTAAAGCAACTCCTGGGTTGGGCATTTTCCTGTCTTCATCTGCAGTTAGAGACCTGCTTTGCTGGTGTGGACGTGGTGTGGTGGAGGAGTTCTTGGGGCTGGGACAGGCTCCCACTCTCTGCCACTACTAGTGGAGCTGGGTGATGAAGCTGTGCTGGGTAGGGGGGCACTGGGTAGGAGTGGGCTGTTGCTGCTGGCCAGGCTCACACAGTGTCTCCCCTGCAGATTGACGGCTCAAGTGAGAACAGCAGCGGCAGGGAGAAGCACACCTGTGTCGTCCAATACATCCTCTTCCCACCCCATTCCACCTCCACCAAGGACAGGTGAGGCTGTTGCCCTGCTCCCAGGGAGGGCTGGCAGTGGAGTCATGGCTTCAGTCTTTCTGTTTGCAAGCACTGTGGGAAGGAGGGAGTCCTCCATCATCTAGTGCAGAGAATTAGTTTTCATGGATTGATCACCAGTTAGCTGGGGCTTTGCTTGCAAACCTAGGGTTTGTGTGGCTGCTCTTACAGCTCTGAGAGAAGGTGCAGTGGGCTGCTGGCTCTGGGCAATCTCGCAGGACTTGCCTTATGTCTTTCCTCCAGCTTTTCCACAGATGATGACAATGATACGGAGGTAGAGGCCATTGAAGTGGACACTGAACTGAACCTGGTCACTGAGTGCTGGGTAGAGCCACAGAGCGGCCATGTTCACAGCACTGCTGAGAATTGGAAGCACCTCCATGGCTTACCCTACCAAAAAATACCTAAAGCGGTGAGTTCCTGTTGGGGTAATGGCATGGGCTATTTTTTGGGGGGAGGAAGGTTTATTGCAAATGCACTACAACACTGAAGGTGAATTATTGAGGGCCAGAAGAGATGGGAGTGCCGTTGACAAAAGAGCCTGAGATTTCTAGAAGAGGAACCAGGCTACCAGACAGTAAAGGGTTCTGGATTGCAAGGCAATGGATGCAGTGCTGCTCTGGGATAGGTGGGAAAATACAAATCACTTTATCAAGAGCCGTTCCATTGGAGGGGAGCAAGCTGAACCAGAGCAGGTATTGCAGGCAGTACTGCGAATGCACCTCCTGAACAAGGCAAAAAGAGACTAAAGGGCTGGTGGAAGAGGAGGGAACAATGAGTGAGAATAGGTCAAGTCAGGGGATGGGATTATGGGTGTTTCCTCTCTTTGCTTTTAGACTGTTCTGTCCTGCATTTGGGGGTAATAATTCTGCTGCATACAGCTGAGCCTTGACTGCTTATTGCAGCTCTATCCCCGGGACCTTGCGTGCATTGCCACCATGCTGACCTTCGAGTACATCAGCCAGTTGTGCCAGAACAAGGAGTGGGTCTGCCCTCCATCAGACACCAAAGCTACTGAAGGTGAGTCCAGCATATACGATCTAGCAGGTTTGATGAAGCAAGAGGCAGCTAGGCCCTTAATGTCTCAGGGGTCATTAGAGGTTTCTGGAAGGCTGAATGGGTATTTTGGCAATAACTTGCTAGACTTTGATGGCTGTGGGTCACTTTGTTGCACTTGTGCTAAGCTGCCAGAGAAATGCCTTCATTCTGGGAAGGCCGAAAAAGCATTGAGGCTTTCTACCCAGGCTGGAGAGATGACTAGGTGACCCTGCTTGAGTAGGGGGGTTAGACCAGATGACCTGCAGACGTCCTTTACAAGCTCAACCATTCTGTAATTCTGCAAGAGGGGCTGACTTCTGGAGCAGATGGAAGATGAGCTCACTTATGTGGTGACAGGCAGGGTATGCCTGGGCAGATGGTTGTACAGAAGTTGTAAATGATGCGAAGGAAGAGCTCCTCTGTTCTCAGTTGCAAGACACAGTTTCCAGAGCGGTTTGTGGGATGCTTGCTTTCTGGTAGTCCGGTTCATCTCTGGATCCTCTGTGAATGCTCCATTAGCCCACAAAGATAGGGAAGGGGACCTTAGGAGGTCTGGTCTGTCCTTTTCCTTCAGGATAAGATTGTGTATCTGATCTGGTATGATTAACATAGTTCATTGAGAAGTCCAGGAGTATGTGGGGGGGTTCACCCTTGTCAGGCAATCTGTTCCAGAAACTCACTGTTTTTACTTTCTTGTCACTAGTTCACCCCATCCTAGATCTTTTGTTTGCTTACCTTGCAGTGACTAACACAGCAGATATTGGGTGGGTTTGAGGGAGCCAGGATCATCCCAAAGGCTGAGGGCAAGTCCTGAGGGAACCCTGTTGGATCATATCACTGGCCCTGTGGGAGGGGAAGAGGGCCAGGAAAGCTCAGAGCCTGGAGGGCAGAGACTTCTTCCTGAGGAAGAGGGCAGGAAACACCTGCAGGGATATGCAATGCCTGCCAGATGGGAGATGTCTCCCAAGAGCAGGGGGGTCCTTGTCCCTAACTGTGCTGGTAATTCAGGCTGCCTCTGGCTCCCAGCGTGGTCATTGCTCTCCAGCATTGTTACCTGCGACGCTGCTGTTCAGTTTTTGTCCTCTGGCAGCTCTGGGCCCAAGCTGTGTTAAGGCCTCGTGGTGGCTCCCTGTCCCTCCTTGTATAAAGGTGGCAATAAGCCCAAGGGACTCCTGCAGCAAGGTATCTCTCTGTAGGTAGCTCACAACCTGCTGCAGCCTCTGGCAGGCTTTGCCCTTTCCCCACATTCATTCTTCGTATCACTCTGCCCTCCTAAGCAAAGGGAATTGGGACAGTGTTGCTATGTACCTTCACTTGTGCTACCTGCACCGTGTTTAGGACTGGCACCATGCATGCGGAGGTGGCCTGGGAGGTAGGGCAATGTGGTGCCCACGGGCGTGTTACATTCCCAATTCTTGTTGCAGATCCAGACATGGGAGCTGGTTTTCGAGTGCATGAGATCCCATTCCAGTTCAACCTCATGAAGCTGTTGCCCAGGTGCCAGCAGGTTGAAATGTTCTTCCTAATGCTGACAAAAGGTAGGTACCTCTTCACCACCTGCCTCCTCTTGTCCTCCCTCCATGGCTATGGGCACCCTGCTCCCTGTGCGTGTCTCCCTGGGAAGCAGGCATGTGAGAGCTTCCATGCCTCTTTCAACAGCTCAGTGCAGTTCTTGCCATCTCTGCAGCCCCTGAGCTGTCCATGTTTACTGCTGTCTTTCTTGGGATGATAGTTTTGGCAGAATTGCTTTTGAAAACATTAAACCTAGACTGTTGCTCCGTGGTGGTAGTTTTCTGTCTTTAACCCCAAACACCTCAAGAACAGTTCGAGTAGAAGCATGAGTCAGTGCAGGGTAGCTAATGATGCTGGAACTCCAGGGCTTCCTCAACACCCTCCAAGTCAGCCTTGTAGAGGTGCTGAGGTAAACTCTTGGCTTTGCAAAGGGCTGTCTCCTGGGGGCCTGGGCAGGTGGTGATTGTGGAGATGCTGTCTCTGAAGCTGCCATGGTTCTGTTTTGGAGCAGAGAATGAGGAGGTGACCAAGGACTCTTCGTTTGTGCCCAATGAAATGCTACTAAACCTCTTCCATGGCTGCCTGCAGCATGACCTCAGTGACCGGGAGATCCCCATGGCTGATGGTGATCATGTGGCTTTCATGGAGCAGGTTCTGCAAAGGGATCGTGATGGCCATCAACCCCCCTTCACACTCCCTGTCATCAGAGGTAAGGGCCAGGAGCATGGCAGCAGTGACACCAGGAGCTGGGGTGTTTCAGGAGCCTTGCTTTCAAGTGTCTTCCTCAGCTAGTGTTTCTCAAGCTGGTTTCTGTGTGCTCCGTTTCAGAAGAAACCCTGAAAGCCTCTGGGACCCTGGAGCAGCAGGATGCTTCTGCATCCTATCACCTTGTTGGCAGCAATGGCACCAGGGATATGACTGGTTCCACAAGTACTCTTCAGGTACTGCTGTGCTGCTGTCCTTCCCCTGAGCCTGCTCTGAAGGCAAAGCAGCAGCTGTTGAAGAGCAGGAAAGTTAGTAGAAGGGTTGGGAACAGATACAAAGGCTGGTGTTTTCCCCACGCTTGGCAGCAGTTTAAGCTGTAGTCTGTGGCTGAAATCCAGCAGGAATCTGGTGGGTGTGTGGATATTTGCATTCACCTTGGGCCTAGCCTGTTACAGCAGCACTGATGCTGTGCTACAGATTGCTCAGAGACCACGGCCAGTCACTGCCTGGAGGTCAGAATTGGCCCCAGCAAAGCTGGCTAAGCATCTCCTGACTGTGCTGGACCCAGGCTGCTCCGAGAATGGTGCAGGGGATGATCAGGATGATTTCAGCGCTGTGCCAACCAGCAGTCATGGAGGAACTTGCTCTGTGTGGTTGCTACCTGCCTCAAGGTAGGCCTGTGCCATGTGCTATGAGCTTATCCAGCTTCTGCTCTTTCATCAGAGCCTTGGCAACACAGAGCTGCCTGAGGATGACGTGACCCTGAGTGACACAACTGGGCCCCTTCCTGCACAATGGCGATGTTATGCCAAACTGGTCAACCCGCAGCATGTGTTCCTGACCTTCCTGCCAGCCACCTTCTCAGGTGAGGCCGCCTGTTGTGGGGAGCGGGAGGAGATAGCAGTCCCAAGCGTTTCCTCAGAAAAACAGGAAAACCAGAATTAGCTCTGGTAGGATGGAGAGGAAATTGAACAGCGGAGTCTAGACCCAATCTTTTTGCACCATATGGCCAGGAATAGAGTGGTGTGAAGTGCTGAATGTCTTGCTCTTCTCTTCTTGGTGCTGCCCACATGGTGTTTTCAGACAGGGGATGTGGCTTCAAGTCAGGGGATGTGGCTTCAAGTCATTTGCTGGCTGCAACCATTGGACCATTTTCCCAGTAGGGTTGTTAATGAATGGAGTAAGGAGACTGCTAATGGGATGGTCTCTGAGAGTCCCAGCTTCTGGGCATTGGCACAGGTCTGGCTTCCACTGAGCTGCTGGTGAAGGCTGCTAGGCTCAGCTGGAATTACTATGTGGAGCTGCTCCCACACACAAAGAGGTAGCAGGGACATCTGTCCTCTTGGAGTAAGGATGGAGGCGTTAAACTGTTCTCACTGGACAGAGGGTGATTTTGTTTTCTTCCAGATGTAATGTGCAGAAGCTGATGGCTTGTGGGTTGGACAAACCTCCAAAAGATGAGAGCCGATCTGGAGAGGATACACTGGGACCTGTCTGTGCAGAGCGAGTCGGGGCTGAGGCTGAAGAAGGGGATGCTGCAGTGCCATTACCTACCCTCAGCATAACACCAGCCCATGGTACCGCCCTCAGGACAGCACCTTGCTAAAGTATTAGTATTAGTATCCTTGCTATTCCCAAGCACGCTGGGGGGCAGATTGAGGTAGGAGGAATAACAGGTTGCTACAGCCTATCAGCTCCTACCTGGCAGTCAGCAGAGTCAGAGTCAGGACAAGGGGCACAGCTTTCATGATATTCACGTGGGGGTGAGGGAGTGTAATGTGAGCTGAGTGCCCATTGCCTGAGGATGGTTCCCTGTGGGCTAGGAGATTGCGAGTAGATAGAAGCTCCTAGGAATGGCACTACTGGGCTGCACTGGAAGGTCAGTGACTCTCGTGTCAGGATCCAGACTGGCACTACCAGCAGCAGCGCATTGTCTTAGGGAGAAGGGCACAGGTCTTGAGGTGTATGGGTTTTGACTGCACAGCCCCTGGTGCGTCCTTATTGGATGTAAGGTTGTGCTGCTGCAGAAGGTGGTGGTGGTGAACAGTCCACTGCCCAAAAAGGGGATCAGTGTGGTTGAACAAATCATTGTGCTGAGTGGTTGGGTGCTGGGTGAGGAGAGTGGCCCCTGAGATCTGAGTGGTGAGAAGCTTGTAAAACCGATACCTACCTGTGGTTGCTGCTGTGAGGGCTGTGACCTCTGAGACTAGGAACAAGGAGCCCATTTAAGGCCTTTATCTCAGGATTGTTTCTTTTGCAGAAGTGAGCCGTGACCCTGGAGAACAGGGTGGCCCCTCGCGGAGAGATGTACATATCTCCTTCTGTCGCCAGAGCTCGCAATCTGAGCTAGGCGAGTGCCGCCGATTTCGCTGCCCCATTTATATCTACAGCTGCTCTTTGGAGCTGTTACGAGAGCAGCTTGTCAGCCCACGGATGCACCGTCCTCCTCGGGACATCTTTTTCAGGTAATACCAACCATACCTGATTCCTAGACAGGAAACGGGAACTTCCTTGACAAGAGGCTGGCTCTTGCCCTGCCTTATTCTCTAGGTTTGGCCTCTCTGCCTTAGAGCAGCCACAGCTTGTGCGTGCCTTAGGGCCCTGTTTTACTGGCGCCAGAGCCGTTTATAGCCTGAATTGTGCTTCATTGGTCCTGAAGGCAGCGGCTCCTCTTTTCCAGGTCCCAGTCTCTAGAACGTCCTCCTACTGCTGCTTGGCTAGACCACAAGCATAAGGAGTTGGTGAGTTACTGCACGCTGCTGCAGGAGCATTCCCACCAGTGCTATGTGAAAGGTGAGGAGCGGTGCGATGGGAGCTGAGGCAGGGTCAGGGTTGGGGCTGGATCCTGGATCTTCTTTTAAGAAAGCAATGTCTCATTTTTCTTCTGACCTGACATTGAGCAAAGGGAGGGGCTGTGGGACTGGTCTCCCACCAGGAGGAATTTAAAGATGCCTCTGCGCATTCCCTATGGGTCTTGTATAGGCTGTTCCTGGACCTGTGCAGTGCTGTGGAGGGAGGTTCCTTCTTTGACTTTTTCCTCTCGCCTTCGGGGTGGCAGATCCCTAGGCCGCTCTGGCATGATGCAAGCCCAGGCTAACATGTACCGTTAGACATCCTGGCTGAGTCTCCTCTCCCAGCGCCTGTGCTGACTGCAACTCTGTGCTGGGACTCAGTAAAAATCTGTATGTGGCTATTGCCCGAGTCCTGAGGCCTTGCAGTGGGGTGCTCAGGAACTGTGTTTGATCTCTAGGGCTGTTCAAGAGCCTTCAGCAGTCACACAGCATCAACTCCCAGGACCTACTTACAGCCATGGACTACTGTGAGGAGCTGCTCCAAGAGATTGATATCACCAACTTCCTGCTGACGGTGTGCAGCCATGTCCGCTCATTCCGAGAGAGCCACCAACATTTCTGTACTCACTCCAAGACAGCCAGCTTCCAAGTGGGCAGCATAGAGCAAGAAGAGGAGCAGAACTCTAGGGAACGGGGTGTCTTGGTCTCTGAATCAAGGTAGGGGCACACCTCGGTCATGCTTCTGTTCTTAGCATTGGGCTAGCACAGGTCTGTCTTCAATCATCTCCTACTGCCTGCTAGAAGGAATGTTGTAGGGCAGGGTCTAACAGAGCTACATGTAAGGACAGATATTTCCAGCGGGATATGCACCTGGTATGGTGTCCACCAGGACCTTCTCTTTTTTGTAATCTCTAGTGGCATCCATCCTTTCACTTTCTCTTGTAGTCTTAGCTCATTGCTGTCCCATCTGGCCTGAGCTGGAGGGCAGTTTGTCTGCAAGTAACTCTCAGACTTTTTTCTGGAGAAATTACACATATCCTGCTGCTTTACTCATTTGAGTTTGCTGTTGACTCTGGTGAAAATGACAGGTTTGTTATCTTTTTTCTTATGAATAGAATGTCATTTTATTAATTAAAACTCTTGGGGAAAAAAACCAAACAAACCCTCACAAGAGAAGTATCAAGACAGAATTGGAATATGCTTGATGCTAGACTTCTGTCCTGCTGTTCCTTAGTGTATTTCTGAGGTTTGTATTGCCTCTGTAAACTTAAGGAGGGGAAAAAAGTACTCTACTATGCCTTAGTGTCTGTTGAAGAAACACCCTCTTTGGGTCCTTTGTCCTCTGTTTGCACTTGACTATCCTCAGTTCCTTTGTGTGAATTCACTAGCATTTGTTGGGAATCCCCAATTCTATTTCTTCTTATACTGTAAGTCATTGAGATGAGGCTGTGGATTTGAAAAACACCCAGTGTTTGGAATGTCAGATGACTTCTTCAAGTGCTACTTTCCCAGAGAAAAACTGTGTGAACTTTTTTTTTTAATAAGATACTACAAATCACCTATTCCAGTGCAAATTGTATAAACATTACTGAAGGATGTACAGCTTGTGACACATTGCATCCAGATCTGCCGTCTGTATTACTAATTTGAATACCTTGGGAATTCTTTGACCAAATGACATCCCACTCTCCAGACTGCATTTTCTGAGTTTTAGAAACTGATTCTGTCACGGACCTGTTGAGTGAGCATGGGCCTGAGCTTTGTGCTCTGCTCTGGGCTGCCAAGACACTAGAGATGCTGACGTAGTGGTATTTGCTGTGAGGTGCCCTGAACTAGTTGTTGGTAATTCAGATTGCTCCAGGCCCGTCACTGTACTCAGCCACATCTCTATTTCCCAAGGAGGGTGTGTAGCGTGGTGTAGAGTACCTGGCTATGGGATCAGTGTGGTTAAACTGCCTCTGGCCTGGCTTCAGACAGCCTGAGCGCTTATCTGGGTTAGTGGGTGGCAGGAGAGTTTCTGGGGCTGTAGGGGTGGGGGTTAAGTCACATCGTGTTTACACAGATGAGGTATGGGGAGCTGTGAGGTGGGATGCTAGCAGGGTAGCTAATACATATAACTATTCCTGTTTCTTGATTTGCCTGTCTGACCTGTCCACAATCCTGTCAGTGCGGAAATGGAGGACTACAGCGAGCAGGACTCCCATAACATTGCGAGCCCTACAGAGGAGCCAAAGAACAGTATGGGCACAAGCTGCTGTTCAGAGTTTCCCCTCTCGCTGCTGGAAATTGGACAGCCCTGCCAGGCACACCTTGACTTACATAAAATTATCCAGGTGAGGAACATAGGAGCTTGGCTTCGCTCCTGCAGGATAGTAGAGTAGAATGTCTGCTTCACGTTTGGGATTTCTCTTTTAGGAAAAATTCCTGGAAATTGGAAGTTTACATTTCAAGCCAGTGCCATCAAATCCTCACTATTTCTTCTACTGCCCGCCATCGGCCAAGAAAGAGGTAAGCGTGGTGCTGCTGTGGCAGGCACCTAGTTCTTGTGGGGGGAAGTAGCTTTGCTTAGTGTCAGATCTGGATTTGGGGCTGGCAGACCCATGGATAGAGTGAGCCCCTAGGAGGGCTCTCAACAGCCCGCTTCGCTGCCTGGCATGGTTCTAGTATCTGCCCTTCCTCTCTCCATCTCAGGAAGAGGCATCTCGGGATCAGGCAGACAGGAAAGGCAGTGAGGACATGGAGGGATCAGAGGCAGAATTGGCAGCTGAAGAAGGTAACATTTGCTCGCTCTGTCCTGGAGAAGAAAGTGTCTGTAGCCTGATTGTGGTGATGCCTTTCAGAGCTTGACTGTGTCTGGTGGGCTCTCTTGGGACATGGGACAGGTTTGCTAACAGGGAACCTGTGCCAACAGGAACTGTATCTGGGTGCTGCATTGCCACAGAGAGCGACCCAGAGCTGGAGGTGGAGTACCGTGAGAAGCTGGAGCATGAGTTCCCAGATACAGATTCCCTCTCGGACTCCAACACAGTGAACCAGGATGATGACTCCTTCAGTGTGCTGGGAGGGGACTCGCTCAATGAGCAGGAGTTCCTGGAGCAGGAGATGCCTCCTCTTTTCGTACACCTCACCTGCTCAGTGAAGCTGCGTAGCCAGCACAGCTCGATGCCCGTGCAGTCCCTGCCAACTTGTCTAGGTAAGAGCAAGCCTTGCTGTGAGGTTAAAGGGCAGTAAGGCTTCTGTCAGGTCCCTGCTGGGTGAGCAGTCCCTGGAACAAACATGCTGTGCCCTAAACAGCAGTCCCTCTGGACCAGCCCTCCCTTTACGGAACCCCCAGGGTCTCCCAGTATCGGACAAGGGATTTTTCACCAGGTCTCCCACTTTGTGGGATTGATCGGGAAAGGAGGAAAGGATCGTGGAGATTGGTGGCCTTCTTGAGCCTCTCCAGGGGTGTGGGACAGCCACCTCTTGCAGTCTCTGTACTTGCCACCAGGCTGTGTATGTGTGTAAGCAGAGCTGTTCCTTGCTTGATTCCCTTTGTCTGTGATCTCTCCTCAGGGGAAGTTCTGGGCTGCCTGGAAAGCTGCCAGGGCTTGAACACCATCGACTTGGGAGACCTCTGTGTGACCCTGGACATCTTTGTGCTGACATTGCCCCTGGAGATAGAAGTTGTGAACACAGACATTCTCCACAACAGGTAGGTAGAAAGAGGCCCAGTCACTCACCCACTGTCTGCCCTTCCCGGCCAGCCAGTTTCAGCTCCTCTGCATGTGCTGAGACTCGGGATTCTCCTCACAGAGCCTATCACAGCCCTAAGAAAACTAAGATTTTTCCAAGATGGGCTCACCTTCTCCAGAGATCCCTTTTCCTCTCTGGAGCCTCTGTCTGTTTATCTTCTCTGGCTCAAAAGCTGATGCTCAGCCTGCTCTCTCCTGTGGCAGATGCACCTCGGAGAGCAGCGTGTCCTTTACACGCTCTCCAGGGCAGCCGTCCTCTTTCCGCTCAGATGAAGATATCATGCACAACTTGGAACGGCTCCCATCCACAGGAGATGAGAGGTATGGCACTGCAGAAGTAGCAAGTTCCTCATGGGTTCTTTTTGCTGCCTAGGAGCTGCACTGTGGTGGCTGCGTAAATGAGAATGACTGGTTGATCCTTCTTCTCCTCTCTCCCAGGCACCCTGCGCTTTCCAACCTCCCTGGAGTGCACAGGCAGGCTATTGAAGCCACTATGAATGAGGTAAGCCAGCCTTGTTTACTTCTTGCTTCCAGCTGGAGCAATGTAGCCACAGCACACAATTGCTGTTCCACACTTCCTTGCCTCCTCCAAGCTGCAACTGAAGTGCCTTTCAGGCCTTGCTGGTATCACACAGGCCATGGGCCTTGTGCTCTCCAAAAGTGTGGGATTACCCTGAGAAAATTCTTACTGCAGTTGGGGTGGGACAGACAGACCTGTCTTCCAAAGACCTTTTTTTAGGTACATTCAGAAGGAGATAAGGGGATGTAGGTGATGAGAGGGACTGCCCTCATACTTATTGGGGTTTGGATCAGAACTGGAGCAGCTGTGCAAATACTGGTCACCTAGGTCTTGCACTGTGTCCTTGCTCTGCTCAGATTCGCTGGCTCCTGGATGATGAGATTGTGTCTGCACTGCGCCACTCGCAGGTCATCAGTACCTCTATCCTGCACCGAGTGGCCACCCACATCTATAACTCAAAGGGACGGCCCAGCTGCCACAGTGAAGTGGTGCTGCTCCAGTTTGTCTTTGGACCTGAGCACTCTCTGGAGAAGTTCAAGGAGGTAAAGAGAAAGCCCTGAGGCAGCATCATACGCTTAACTAGCGGGGTGCTTATTCTTCCCTGTGTTGCAGGAGTTCAGAAGAATGGCTCTGCCGGGCTACATGCTCAATGCAGAAGGCAGTGACTACCACTACATCTCCATCAGCCGCCTGCACTCCAGGCGGGCAGCTCCAAACCCTTCGGGGACACCCTGCTTGCAGCAGCCTGCTGGAGGGGGCACCAGGACAGCCCTGGGCCAGGCAGCCCAGGAGGGAAGCGGTGAAGCAGAGGCAGAGGACTCTGAGCTACACCATGCAAGCTGTGTCCTCCCAGAAGAAGCCCAGGGTCTTTGGGGGTGGCCGGAGAGTGAAACACGTATTGTGCCAGACACAGGAAACCCCATACGTGGAGGCAGCCACGCACAGGATGAGGTGAGAGACACTGAGGTGATCTTTTGGTGGGAAGGTGTGGGACACTGGTAACAGAAGGTAGAAGGATGCGGGAATACGGTTGAACTTTTTTCGGTGCCTGTTTTTTCTGGTCATTTCTGCAACCTTGGCTTGTGTGCAGGTCCCAGGAGAAGCACTGAGCCTTGAGCAGAGCAGAGCACTTGGCCACGACTCCCTGGAGGAGGCAGCGCTAGAGACAACCATACAGTCACTGCCATCCTCATCCTCTGAAAAGGGCAACAGTGAGAAATCACCATTGGTGACGCCATCTGCAGCAAGCCTGGCTGACTCCGTAACACAGAGCAGGGAAGGTAGGAGCTGTGAGTGCAGGCAGGATGTACCTCAACCTCAGCGACTTCTAAGGGAAGGGCCCCGTTTTGGCTGTAGCATATAAAACATGACTGTTACAGTCCCTAAACACCAGAATTGGTGGTGTTGCACTGTTGGTCTCTTCCTTGCCAGGGTGCTGGCAATTCACTGCTTAACAGTACCCAGGGTACTAGGCTGTGCTGCCGCACCGATCCCCCTAATGGCATGAAGTTCCTGGTGACTCCAGTAATGGCTGCGAGAACCCCAGCACTGCCTCCCCATGGCCAGCGCTGCCTGGTTGTCCTGTGCTGTGATGTTTCTCCATGATCAAACCCCTCTTCTCTTTGCAGGTTCCAGCAAGCAGCGTCCCAGCCGCGTGCAGAGCCTTGTGTCGAGCCAGGGCAGCATGGACTCCGACCACCTGGGTGAGTCTGCTGGGGCAGGGGTGACTGATAGCGTGCAGGTGACTGACAGCGTGCAGGCAGACACTGGCAGTGACATGATAGTGTGGGGGCATGGAGGACTGTGTGCCTGGGTTGGGGTGACCCCTGAGGACAGGGCTTGTGAATGGCTCTGATCTCCAAGAGCCTGCTGTACCCGGGGAGGAGGCTGGCTTGCCAGGCAGCCTGGGACTGAAGTGAGGATACGTTGCAGGTTACGATGGGGGAAGCAGTGACTCAGAGTATGAGGAGGCGCTAATGAGCGACCAGGAACCCAGGTGTCCCCTCATGCCGGATTTCTGGCTCATCATAAAAATCCAGCAGGACCGAGTGGAGGTCTATTACCACACACGGTAAGGAGGGTCCCGCTGTCTGGCCGTGGCTTCTCTGTATCAGGATCTTATTGCCACTCCCTTATCTCCTGGACAGGATCTCCTTCCTGCCCCATGTGGGTGGGGAGCTGCAGAAGTAGACTGGTGCTCGCTCCATAAGGGGAAAGCAACCACCCTTCCCCATTGTATTCCTGCTCCCAGCATACAGGGGCAGGCACTGTTCAGGTGCTCTGCTGACCCCTCTCTCCCCTTCCCTGTAAAGCAGCCTGAGTGTGGAGAAGGCAGCATTGGCAGAGACAGAAGAGCAGCAGCCAGGGGAGTGCCAGAGTCTCAACCAGGTGGTGGTGAAGAAGATCAGTGAAATCTGCAGGGTTGTCAATCAGGTAACAAATCTGCAGGGGGCAGGGTCAGAGCTGCAAGTTATGAGATGGCTTAGATGGGACGGGACCTCTGGAGGTTGTCTGGTCTGGGTCCAGCTCAGAGGAGGGCCTGGGGAGCCAGTTCAGCTGGTGGAGTCTCAGCTTGGGGGTCAAAGAAAAAGAGACTCAGTCCAGCCTAAAGCCCTTCTCTGTGCTGTCTTCTGTGAGCTGTACAAGCAACAGAACCAATCTTTTCTTATCCTCTCCAGCGTTTGCTGCTGCAAGACCTGCATGACAGCCACATATGTAACTCATTACTGGTGGCAGAAAGTGAGGAGGACATCTGGAAGAGTGAAACGCCCTATACTTCTTACAGGCAGCGTGTCATGCCCACAGATGGTATGAATATGCCCTTGGCCATGCCTCAGCAGCAGTGCCACTGCCTGCCCATGGATGTCTAAAAAGATGGTGACTTCCATGCTATGGCCCCAGCTATGTCCTATGTTCTTTATAGATTACTCTGTAGAGGAGAGCTACCAGCCCCGGGACTACCTGGCTGCCACCATGCAGTTCATGCCAGGTCACTTTGCTTGTGATGTTGTGTGGAGCACACTCATCCATGTGCATTCGCGCCTCAAGATGGGCCCCAACATGGGAGTCTCACGAGGTGTGTACAGCCCAGGTTCCCCCTCATTTTGTGTATCAAGAGGCTGGCTTCTGGCTGGGTTGGCACACCAGAGGAGCTAACATCCCATATTGCCCACAGCTATCCAGGCACTTCGCTCAGTGCTCAATGCCTTCTCTGTGGTGAACAGGAAGAACATGTTTGTCTACCAGGAACGTGCCACTAAATCTGTTTTCTACCTCCGGTAAGATGCCAGCATGACTTGTTGGCCTGAGCCTGCCCTGCTACATGCATTACACCAGACTGAGAGGTCCTTGGGGCAGAAAGTGTCTGCCCAGCCTCAGGGACCCTTCTGTGACCCAAGCAGCAAATATCTGGTTTCTGATGAGTCCAAGTCACATCAAGCCAGGTCCCTCCAGCTCTCCCTGCACTAAGCCTTTACATGGGAGGCAAAAAGATGATTTTATGGGTTTGGGTTTTTTGAGGGAGCCAGACAGCAATTTTTCCACAAGCTCCATCTTCTAAGGACTAATCCCCAGAAAGTGCACGGGGGAGAGCAAGGAAGATGTGGATCTTCTGTGGAGGTATGATGCTGTCATCCTTAGGAATGGAGGCTGACTTGTCTTTCTCCTGTGTTCAGACTGACCGAAACCACCTACAGTGGGAAGGTGTGGGAATCAGAGAGCAGCCTTAGTCCAGCGTCTCGCTCGCTGGCACTGACACGCAGCCAGGAGCCCATTTACACTGAGGATCTGATGGTGAGTCTGCTGCTTTCTGGGAGTGGATGTTGGTGCTCTTGGTCACAGGAGTGGAGGGAACGTAGTAGTTCCAGCAGCCTGGATTTTATGGAGGATAAAACTTATGTTGTAGATGTGTGGAGTGGGCAGCAGTGGGTGGGTTCTGCCTGACCTTACTGACAGCCTGAGACAATGGTGGATCTAGAATTCACATGGAAATGACTTCCGTGTGGCTTTTTTTTTACTTCTCCAGGGCTCTCGTTCCTCTCTGGACACAGTCTCGTGCCGTAGTGTGGACTCTGCCCGCCCTGTGGGACAGGTGGACAGACACATCCAGCTGATGGTCCATGGTGTTGCCCCAGCAGGTGAGTGTTATGGCACCTGGCCAGCGGATGGACTGTGCCGATGCAAAGCAGAGGAATAGAGCTCCAGCCCCTGCCCTCTTGGCTTGAAGAGCAGAGAAAGTATCTCCCTCCAGAGCAAGCTGGTTTTTCATTAGCCCAGAGGTGCTCTCCGTTCTGTCTGGATGGGAATGTGGGGAGACGATCTGTGGCCCACAGTGAAACCTCCTGTAGACTGGGTGGCTTATGCCAACTTTCCCTATGCAGGAGTGCATTTGTCTTTGCCTGCTGCACCAGCAGTCTTTTGTGATCATGAACAGGTAGAAAAAGATGCCTGAAGAAATTGATGGCGGGGAAAGATATGTTCCCTGTGGAAAGTGACTGTGAGGGTGGTACATCCTGACCAGGCAGGGAGGGGTTGCTCTGTTCGTTCTTACTGGATGGGGTGAAAAAGCTGCTCGTGCCTCTGCTTACTTGTCAGGGCCTGAGATCACAGATGAACTGGTGAAAGTGCTGCGCAGACGCCTGGATGAGGCCACCCTGGATATCATCACTGTCATGCTGGTGCGGAACTGCAAGCTGACCCCAGCAGATGTGGAGGTACCTCACTGGATATCTGCTCTGCTCATCCCAGAGGCCGTAACACTTTCCTACTTTTTGACCTGTTTCAGCCTCTCCTGCCCCAGGGCAGGGAAGGCCAGGGCAGTTTGCTGCTTCCCGTTCCCTGCTCCAGTGCTTGCTCAGGCTAGCGTTCACCGAGGTGTATACTGTGCGGGTGCCAGGGTAGGTGGGAGATCCCCTTTGCTGGGGTTTGCAGCATGGCAGGGCCTCCCTGCAAATACCCCTGGAACACCTGCCTGCATGTGTCCCAGGGACATATGGTCTGTGGACCTGAGCTCTGCCCACCACACTCTCCCTTCGCATAGCCAGCTGGTGTAACTTGGATCAGTGTTAGAGCCCCAGGGTATCCTGCTAGTCTCAGCTGAGTTTTAAAGCCTTCTCTCTGCAGTTTATCCAGCCCCCTGGGACGCCACCCACAGAGGTCCTGCAGTTCACGCTGCCACCCTCCGCCCTGCCTTGGCTGCATGCAGTGGCCTACTATCTGCGCCAGAACCTGCTCATCTTCTTGCACACCCCAAAGTACACTGACAGCAACGTGGAGCACCACTTCAAGGTGAGGAGGGCTGTGAGTTGGGCCAGTAGTTTGCCCAGCTTCTATGTGCTGCTGGGAGCATTTGTTGGGGCAGCGTGGTCATTATGTTGCCAGCTCTGCCGTGTTGTGTCAGAGAGGAACTGACACCAAATACTGAAGCCTGGAGGAGTTTCAAGGACTATGAGCAGTTCCTGTTTGGCCCAGTATAAACTTGGAGAGGCCTTGCTTTGATACAAGTGGTCACTTGCTGGGCAAAATGCAGTAGCGACAAAGCTCATGCCCACATTCTTCTCCCAGGATCATGGGAGAAGACCCCCTTGCAAAGCTGAGCTTGGTTCCTTGCGTGGCTCCCTCAGACTGAAACGTAATAAAAGTTAGGGAGCAACTACCCACCTCCTCTACATGGTCATAGCAAGTTTAGAAGGTGAGACCAGATGTGTAGTGCCGTATAACCCTTCACAGAGCTGTAGGAGGGTCCTTCTGCCAACAGTGGCCAAGTCTGTGCTGGCAAGTGTTTTAAGTAGATCTGGATTACTTGCTAGAGGTTTGGGGATGAGCTCTGCGCACACATGGGCCTCTGCTTCCAGTTAAGGCAACTCTGTCACCGTTCTTCCTTGCTCTCCTTAGCACTACTTCAACCACAGTGGGAGCATCCCTGACCAGGATCTCTACCTGTACAACAAGCCAGGTGGCCAAGGCACTGGTGGCAAAGGTACTGTGCTCAACTAATTTCTGAAACAGGGTATGGGGCTGCGTGATGAAGAGCCATTTCCCACATTGAAGAACTCTGAGTGACTGAGGAGGGCCAGTGTCAGGGCAACGTGTTCCTCTGCTGGCTGGGAGGTGGGCAGGGCGTGTGCTTGGGGGACTGCGCACCTTTGCGTGTGTGGTGGAGCGAGCCAAGGCCTCCCACAGAGCAACTTGCTAAGCTTGGCCTGTTGCCGTAGGAAGCAGCTCTAGGTTCCACTAGCTGTGGGGGCAAGACACAGTGTGAGACCTCAGTAAGTGTGGGGCACAGAGATTCGGTGGAGCTGGAGCATGGAGGAGGGACAATTGTTGCTGGAGCATCACCGTGAAGGGGTAGCAACTAAGCACAGGCTGTGGGGGTAACATCCTTGCTCTTTTCTCTGGACTGCTGGCGGAGGGATTGGATAGGGCCCATCCTGCAGCAGGCTGTCATGTTGTGTTTTGTCCAGGCCATGTGGTCTGTCACCTGGCCATCGTGTGTCTCGTGCCCCTTGTGCACCATCTGAATGTTCTTCTGTTATGTAGGTACCATGTCGGACCTTGTGCAGCACCTCTTTCCACTCTCCCACTTCCAAGGTAGCACCTGTGGCTCCAAGTATTACTCTGGTTCCCTTTCCCATGCAGCTCCCTGGCCCTTCTGGTCCCTGCTGTTCTTGTTTTCCTCGTGTTGTGGCTTCAGCTGTGACTCCTCTGTGTGTTTGTGTATGTGTGTCCATTTAGCTGAGCCTCCTCTTTTTTTGCTGGCTGGATAAATGAGCAAACAGAACCTGCTGCTCTGAGATGGCAGCTCTGCAGTCCCCAGCTGCCGAGGGTCCGTGTGCTGCCCTGTTAGCTTGCAAGCAGTGAACTCCAAAAATCCTTCACCCTTTTTTCCCCACAGGTCCAAACAGGCATCTCCTCCCTGAGGAAGGCGGGTCACGATGTTTCAAGTGTGGTTTCATGCTCTAGGGTGTAGCATCATCACTCTCCCTGTGGCTCTGTCCTGGGGTGGGGGATTCCCTTGCATACCAGTGGGCTGGAGTGCCCGGGCACCACTAGATGTGTACTTTGTATTTTAGTGAGCCTGAGTCAGAGGGGACTCAGCGTCCCTCACAGATGGGAGGTTACAGCTCCCTAGTACCCCACGCCTCCACGAGATGCAACGGATGAGTACATAGCCAAACTCCAGTGCAGCAGGCAGAAAGGTCCTTGGCAGCTCTTGCTAACTTACCTCTTCCCATAGTCCCAGAGCTCAGTTTCTTGAGTTTCTCACCTGTGATTTAGTGGTTGCATTTCAGCTTCTCCATGCTCCTGTGACAAGACTGGAAGCCTTGTTCCCTGCAGCGGGGAGGCTAGCCTTTCTGCTGGTGAGGCAGGGGCAGTCGTCATCTCTGCCCCGAGGGACTGAGCCAGCTGTTGAGTGGTTGGCATTTGCTTGGCAAACCAGCTCTGTCTCAAGGAAGCACATGCAAAGGAGGAGTCTGCTCCTGAGGCTGCTGACCTGGTCTGCTTGAAAGCACTGCTGTGGGTGCTCCCTCTCTAGAGCACGTGTCCCAGCATGAGGAGGACGTGGGACATTGTGCTTGGTTGTTCTCATGTCCTCACCTGAGACAGACTGAAGCAGAGCGGAGCTACAGAATGGATATGATAGGGAAACCTGCTAGAGAGGAGGAGGCTGAAGGGGCTCAGTGTGGGAGTTTATCTGGGAGAAGAAGAGGGGAATAACTACATCTTAGTCTGCCATTACCTGCATGAATATTCACTGTTATTCTGGTGGGTCCAGGGTTGACTGCCAAGCCAGACAGATGAGGAGTTTGTGCTCTTTACTGTTAAAAAGGAGAAAGTCTGCTTGGGAAAGCTCGTACTCGCTGTCCTGGGCGGCAGATTTGCTGTTCTGAGTGAAGTCCTGGTCCCCTCTACCTTTGATATTTAGGAAATTACGAACTTCTCCATTATTTGCTGGGTAAGGGATTATTCCTGTGCCTGTCTGGGGAAGAGACATGTCACAGCCTGCTGCAGAGCACCTCTGAGATAAGGCAACTCCTGTACTTTTCTTCAAGTGGAGAGGTGCTCATAGGTCTAGTTTCCTTTCCTCAGTGTAAGTGCAAGTGAGCTGCCTTCTGACTTGAATGTTCGCCTCTCTCCTTTGGGAGCAGCTCTCTCCATCCCACTGCCCTCTCCCTTCCATCTGGCATGTCTTGGAGGAAAGGTTGCTGCAGAGCTTACGCTTCATTAGGAATGATGGAGACCAGATGTTTGTGCTGCTGGTTACACCTGGGCGCAGTCTGCTGTGGCTGGATTTGTCTCAGCACAAGGAGGGCACCCATCCTCCATGCAGTACTGCGGATCCAGTTGGGTGCAGTTTGGTTGCTCTGTGGCAGCGAGTCTGGTGTCACTCCCTGGTGTCACTAGGGTGGAGAAGGATGGGGTGTGGACTCAGCAGTGCTGTGGGGCTGAGGTGGTCTGCATCTGGCCACATCCGTTGGCAGTGTTGGGGCAGCTTTGCCATCCAGTCACCTGAGCGCTGGCTTAGTTGGTCAAGGGGCTTTGAAAGGGGGTGGGAGCATCTAGATTTACAGCATGGGGTTTGGAGCTCACAACTGCATCTGCTGCTGCTTCCCTGGTGCCCTGGCCAGCAAGCTGGGCCATAGGGAGTGAGTCCTGTTTCCTCTGTGGTCTGTAGCAGGGCTTCTCCTTCTGTGTGGCCCAGGGGACACAGCGCACAGGCTGTGGAGCAAGCACCACGCTGCTTCTCTGTGTCTCTGAACTGTCCTGTTATGTGTGCGTAGGGCTCAGCGTAGGTATGCTACAGCCAGGGCCTGAATTTTACTCTGCAGCAACTCCAGGCTAATACTACATCTGCTTTGTCCCCAGCCTTGCTGGTAGGAGTGTGTGGAGAAGGCCTCAGGATCAAATCTTGTACCATGGGGAGGGGGCTGTGAGTGTAATCTGCAACATGTCATCTGCCTTCTGCAGGGACTTGAGATCCTTCATAGCCTAGAGAGGGCTGCTGGAGAGTGTCTGGGTTCTGTACTCTGTCCCTTGAGACTGTAGGGATGGTGAGCCCCATCCTGGATCTCTCTGCACAAAGGCCCTCCCGGGGCAAATGGAGATACTTTCCCCTTGCATATGGGACTGGATAACCCAGGAAGCTCCTGCAGGACAAGGTGAAAACTGCTGTGATGCTGCAGGAGAGAGATTCTTGGAATGGTGGGGACACCTTGTGCCAGACACCATGCTTCTTCCCCTGTCTCCCCGTGGGCACAGCTAGCCTCTGCTCCCCTGGCTGCATCCCCTCCCGTGGGTCCTGCCTGCCACGTGGCACTGTGCAACCCAAGTGGTGACACAACAGTCCCAGGTGCGGGGTGGCAGGCTGCAGACAGGGACTTGTAGGGTGCACCCAGTGCTGGGCTGACGGAGGCTGTCTCGGGCTGTCCCCCGCAGGAATCGCATGCATTGCACTGACATTTGTGGATGAGCACGGCAGCCCCACCTCGCTGCCCCACGGGGAGAGACCTGACCCTCTGAAGCTGCCTTCCTCCTCGCCCATTGTGGGCCTGCTGCAGGACGCCGATTTCGAAAGCCTCACTGCGGTCAGCAGGCACCAGCCAGAGGCTGGAGCCCTACATTCAGGTAGGAAATGAAACGGGTCACAAGCTGCCAATTCTCTGCTGCCTCCGCATCCCCTGGGTCACCTAGGAGGGCCAGCAAATGTGGGGATGCAGAGCCATGCAGGACTGCCCTTACCCGCAGAGCCCTGCGTGCTGGTGCGCCTGGATATCTGGGAGAAGGGCAACATCAGCCTGCTGCAGCTGTCGGAGAAGCTGCGTGGGGCCCTGCGCCATGCTCTCTGCGATGCCATCATGGAGTTCCTCGTGCTGCCAGCCCCACTCTGCGTGGAAGCCGCCTGCCCCCTGGGTGCCGCGGACCTGGAGGAGCTGAGCTCTGCGGGTGAGAGCCCGGCCGGGGCAGCCATCCCGAGCTCCCAGCCAGACTCGTTGCTTGTTTCAGCTTGGCTGTGCTGGGGGAACTGCGGCTGAGGGGGCTGGGAGGGAGTGTTATGGTTTGAGAAACCCATAACAATTTATTGTTGCTTAGGTGATAGAAAGATTGTCTGATGAGCCCTCCCCACCCAGGAGGGGGAATCAGGGAAAAAACAAGGAAACCTGGGCATTGAAATATATGCAGATTGAATAGAATAGGATAAGATAATTAACATTAATAGCACTAAAGAACCGATATTGATCCCGATACCAATACAGAATATACAAAGATTATACTCAGCCAGTTGTATCAGTAGGAAGCTGTGCGCTCCCAGCAGCGGACAGCAAATGTCGGTCGCTGCGAGTGCTACGGATCTGGGAGGAAGGGAAGGCCTCAGGGGTCCAGCACCAGGGCAAGAAGGTCTCAGGATGGCAGCCATCAAGGAAGAGAGCACTACACAGCAAACTTTCTAATTTATGTTGAATGTGACGTTCACGGTATGAAATAATCCTGTCGGCCAGCTTGGGTCAAGTGCTCGGGTCTCGCTCTTCCTTATCCCTGCACCTAGCAAGCTCAAAGACACTGAGACCTTGAAATCCACACAGCATAGTTGGCTATAAAGTAAATATTTTCAGAAATTCAAACACTAGAGTCTTCTAAAAGTGCAGTCTTCCCAAGTATTAGAAGAGAAATTAGTCCTGTGTTGCTCAAACCAGGACAGGGAGGAAGCCACTCTCCCCTCTGCAAGCTATGCTGTGTGATGTCTCAGGGAAAAAGCATTACAGAAATTAGGGACAGAAGAGATATTTAAAGGTGTGTCTGCTTCCCAAGATTGAATCTACTTTGCTGGGTGTTGCTGAGGGCTATCTCCCTTCTCTTCAGCCAGGCTCTGGCCAGCCACAGTGGGGTACACCGGGGATACCAGGTGTGTGGCAGTGGGATGCTCTGGAGTCTGATTTGCTCTGTCTCCACAGGAGGTCTAAGGAGGACCATGTCGGAGACCAAGGGCTTGGCCCTGACCACTGCTGGGGCTGGCAGGAGCTGTCCTCCACCCTTGCACTTCACTTCTGCCCCTTCATCCAGCTCTGGGGAGCCAGTGACACCCACGAGCAAGCTGGGACGCCGCAGCTTCTGGGACATGCTGGTAATGTTGAGGGACCAGTGGGGAGCAGGGCCTCTAAGTCCTTATGGTGCATCGGGCCAGGAGGAACAGAAAGGAGGGGTCTGACTGGAGTTGGGGGGCTGAGCTGGTAGTGGGGACTCTGAGATCAGGGCGCTAGCTGGGCTGTGCAGGTGCACAGCCTTAACTCACCCCCTTCTCCCTAGAGCAAGGCAGAGTCCTCGGAGCTGGGCAGCCCCAAGACTACAGATGACATTGTGCTGGAGAGGCCAGAAGAGGCTCGCACGAGGCGGCGACACAAGACTGAGAGTGTCAAGCAGCACCTGAGCCAGGATCGTGCCTCAGCCACAGCTGAACTGGAGCAGGCACAGAGGCAAGCACGTGCTGCAGGCCAAGTAGATGGGGTGGTGTTTCCCTCCATCTGCTGTACATTGCTCCGCAGCCTGACATCCTGCTGGCTCTATATGTGTCTCAACCCTCTGGACCACATCCCTTTTCTTTGTAGTTTCTCCCTCACACAGCCAGTTAGGGGAGCTGGGGAGCTGCCTTCCACACACAAAACCTTGCTCGTCATTGCTCCAGTGCTGCTGGGAGCACTGCTAGTTCTCCCTGCCAGAGATCCCTTTGCTGCGTTGTGGGGCCCTGTGCAACACCTGACACTCTTATGGCTACTGACCCAGAAGGACCAAGCTCGAGGGCTGTAACAACCCAAAACGGAGGCTACCTGCACTTTGCTCTGGGGCTGGGAGGGGACCATTGCACTTTGTTGCTGTTGACTGATCTGGTATAATTGTGCTTCCCTTTCCTCTTCCTAGGCGCCGAGCCTGCCAGTTGGAAGAAGGGGATGTAGGTACCATGCACCCACTCTTCAGTCAAACCTGCCAGCAGTGGATGGCATTCATGAACAACCTGGGTATGTGTCTCAGGCCCCAGCTCCTCCAGATAGGCTGGGAGTGGGCCTTTCTACCCAGAGCTTTGAGGACAGGTCCTCGTATGGCACCAAGCCAGCCATCTTCATCCCTTGCCGATCTCTACCTAGGGACACACCCTGTCTCTCTCCAAACCTCCCCAGAGTCTGATTGGTCTCAGGGCCAGCATCTGCATTACAAAGCTGTGGCAGGAGTCATGGCATGTGTCTGTGCACCTGAACAAACCTGCTAAGGCCTGTGGTTGTGTCTGCCATGCTCTAAGTCCAGGGTTTGCTGGACTTGGCTGCAACTGCTTTGGAGAGACTTAGACTCCACCAGCAGCTGCGGTAGTGATTTAGCTCCCAGGTGTAGCAGGAAGGGAGGATCTGAGCCTCTGCAATATGCCCTGGGACTGTGAAGCTGTATGGGAGACCCCCACTCTTGAAGGGAGGGAGAGAGGAGGGATGCCCTTCATGTGGTGGGATTTGGGTCTGTGGCTGCCCTGTTGCTGCATTCTGGATAGCTCTCACATCAGTGTACGTCTCCTGCTGGCAAGGTAGAGCTGTCTTCCTCCTCCAGTGAGGAGTAAGCCAGGGAAAAAGGAATAAGTGGGGGAATAAAGTGCTGTGCTCAGAGCATGCAGGGAGTTTGATCCAGGTCCCACTTCAAGCCAGAGCTTGAAACCAGGGGTTACTTCAGCCTTCATCTTCTCCTTCATATCAGGTCCTTGTTCTCTAGCTCTGCCTGCCTCAGTCCCTGGCAAGGCAGGAACTTGACCTGCTCTGGGCAGCAGGCCTGCAACGGGGCTCCCGTAGCCCTCTCTGCTGCCCAGGCGGGCAGGGCTTGGCTCTGGGGCAGCTTGAAACCTTGTCCTACAGTACTTCTTCCGTGCAGGATGCCCATCAGTGCAGCAGTGCTCAGTGGAGATTGTGTCCCGTTTCCTCCTGTCCTCCATCCTGGTGGAAGTGGTCAGCCTGGTCACTGCCCTGGCGAGCGACACCACTGTCAAGGTGTTTGAGCAGATCTGGTGAGTAACACGTTTCATAGGGAACTGTTTGACACCAGCAAATGCCAATCAGCTGTGCCAGCCTCTACTCCCATGTCTCTACTTGTCAGCCACCTTTTGGTGCTCTTCTTTGCAGCTACCATCGGGGCACCACCTTCCTGCCCTACAAGCCTGGTCAGAGCTCCAGCCCTCGCCCTGCAGCCGTCAGACACTTCATCCTGCTGGGACGCAACTTCCAGCAGTGGCGTTGCAGCACAGAACAGGGTGAGTGCCTGGCCAGGGTCCACAGAACTGCATGCTGGGGGGCTCTTGGGGTGGGAGATGTACGAGCAGGGTTCCCCTCCTTGCTGAGACAGACTGCTTGTGCCCAGAGATGGGCAGTGGGTTGTCTGTTTTCAGCTCCTGAGCCCTTACTCTCAAATTTGCTTATAACTGCATATTTCAGATGAGCTGAGCCATAGTGTGGCACAACATCCTGTCATGGCACCTTAATGGCATGTGGGATGTAAGAGCGGGATGAACTGGTGCTGAGGGTTATAACTCTGGCTTCTTCCAGCTCACAAAGGACTCCAGCGCTTTGAGGCCATGGAATTCAGCTCGGCAGAGAGAGGCTCTGATCCTAACCTTGTTGGACGAGACCTGGCGCCCCGACAAAGGTTCCTCTTCATGGAGATCATAGACAAAAAGGTAGCAGTGGTGCCTGTGTGAGGTTGTTTTCTGAAAGCCAGGTTGTTCCCAACTGGCCCAGGGATAGAAAGAGGAGAGGAAGAATGCTTCCGCAGGCAACCAGCCTTTCCTAGGCAGGAGCCCTCCAAAGCAGCAGTGCAGGATGTCTCTGCTTGTGCTGCAAGCAGAGCTGGGGGTTCCCTGCAGCATTCTGGGGAGTGCTATGGGGCAGCAGCCCTCACTGTCTCTGACTTCAGCTGCCCCACTGTGGACTGAAAGTGCCCTTTCTTTACCCACAGCAAGGCCCATATCAGACTGGGCACTTGTGCTGCCAGTGCAAATACCGCCACCACTGCTGTGGCCTGTTAGCAGGGAGGCTGGGAACGAGCTGTTGCCACTCTCCCTGTCCCAGCCTTGTCATCTGAAACTGGCTGCAGCAAGTACCACCCTGAGCACCTGGGGGCAGCCTGTGTCACCATGCAGGCCCTCTCTGAGCAGGTCCTTCAGCCTTCTTCCTCCTCCTCTCTCTCCAGCTGACGCTCTACACCTACAACTGGTCCCCAGACCTCGGGGCCAACCTGAACTGCTCCCTTACTCGTCTGCTGCAGTGGCAGAATGCCCGGTCCCACATCGTGCACTGCCTGCTCAGCCAGAAGCTGGGACTGTTCCACCACCACTGCTTCATGGACACACCATGGCATGAGGACAGCAAGCAGGTAGGGCACCCTGCCGGGCAGGGCAGTCCTGTCCTCTTCAGGAGGGGTCTTGGCAGTTTGGGAGTCTGAGGAAGGTTGCAGACACTTGTGTGCTTTTGTATGCCAGTTGGCAAGGCATCACCAGGTGCTCGTGTGTACAGCTGTGGCCATGTCCAGCCAGGCTGTTGCTGTCTGCTCTTGGAGACAGCCAGAGGTGGAAAGGGAAGCCAGATCGTGCAGCTGGCAGCACCCGTTTGTGACTGGATTATTTAGGGTGGAGGAGGCTGGGGAATGGGCTTCCCACTGTACATCAGTGCCCTGCTGGGCCAAGGCCTGCTCTCCTTGGGAATGGTGATGGAGAAGGCTAACAAAGATGTCTGCAGATGGCTAAAATTGGGTTTACTCGGTTCTTGTGGTTCCTTGCTCCAAGGCTGGCAGTAAGGAGGCTTTCATGGCTGTGTCTACTTGCTTAGGAGCCAAATCCTTTCCTGAACTCCACTTTGGAGGTGGATGCACTGATCCGGAGCTCCAGCCCCCCACCTAGCAAGGAACAAGGCCGGCTGAGCAGTTCCGCCCGCAGCCTACCGCCTCTGCACTTCCATCCTGATGTGGTGCCCTTTGATGAAGCTCTGCGGGATGTTACCACCATCAAGCGCATACCCCATGGGCCTGACTTGGGACCTTTTGACCCCGTGTCTCGGCATGGGGCCCAGTTCCTGGAAATCAAGAGCATGGAGAGGAAAGGTAAAGCAAGGGGCTTGATGTCACAAAAGCCTCCTGGAAAAGGAGCTCAGAAAGAGCAGAACAAGAGTTCTGGCAGAGGGAACAGTTTTCAGCTGCTCCTGCCAGGGTGCTGTGAGGGGATGGGTTATGGCCTGAGTAGGGTGGGAGTGAATGGAGTGGCATTACCTGGGGCTGTGGCTTGATACTCTTGTGGCTGCTCTCTTCCCTCCAGAACTGGAGAAGCAGATGAAGATTGAGAATCTCTTTGTTACCTGGCAGCAGAGATCGGCACAGTCCAACATGCCTATCAGTGTGAGTGCAGCCCGGGCGGGCGGGAGGCAGGCTGGGCCTTCTTACAGCGCCCTGGGAGCACCAGCTTGCCTATGGCAAAGGGGAGCACTGGAGCTCAGAGCAGGGTGTACACCAGGGATGGTGTTTGTCAGTGCAGCAGTGCTCTCCACTTGAACTTCTGGGGTTGCTGGGCTCTAGCACCAGACTTGGGAAAGGGGCCTCGCTGCCCAGTACTGGCTATAAAGCTGCGGTGTTCACTCTAGAGTTTGATCGCCACTTGAGCAGCAGCATGGTGTTGTGGCAGCTTGTTCCCAGGCTTGACGAGGGATGTGTGCTGTAACCGTGTTCCTCTTGTGCTGTGCAGCTGGCGGACCTGGAGACCCTGAAGCAGTCCTCACGCCTGGTTCACTACTGTGCTACCCCCTTGCTCTTTGACCCAGCCTTCCGGCAGCAAATCCAAACTGACCAGCAGGGCAAGGTAGAGGGGAAGGTGAGTGTCAGCAAGTGCCAGTGGGGTTGAGCTTTGTGCAATGGGGCAAAGGATGGCTTTGCAGCCTTTTCCCAAGACAGGGCTGCTTTGAGCTCACCCCTGCATTACAGGATGAATTTGCACTCTGTAAGATGGAGGCAGAGAAAATCCTTGGGTCCTCAAAGCCTTTCTCCTGCAGCCACATCATCCCTGGGGAAGACTGGCTTCCGTTTTCTACCCAGGGTATTCAGGGCTGAGTCTAGCAAAGCCATCAGGGAGTTCTGTCTCATGCTCATCTGTTGAGGAAGCAAAACTTCACTGTATGCATTCAGCAGCCAGACCTGGTAAACCTTGCCTGGACCCAGCAAATAGCTAGAACAATTGAAAGCAAACCAGCTGAATCCTGAGCAGGTTGCAACCTGACAGGCTCTAACCGGTGCAGATCCTGCACCGGCTGTTCACAGTCTGAATGTGTGTCAGAAAGGAATAACAAGCTGTTGTAATTTCTCTAAATGTCAAAAGGATTCTGACATGGTCTTTAAACAGAGGTTGCTACAGAAATTGAGCACTCACAAGAGAAAGGAAAAGTATCATCACAGAATGAAAACTTCACTTTGTTTTTGGAACAGAGCGAAATGAAAATTGGTTATTCAATTTGAAGAGCCTGGCAGCAGGGCTTTCAAGGTTGTGTATTGGGTTCTGTATGTCCAGATCATTTATCGCGGTACATATGAGATGTCAAGCTTTGCAATGCTGTGCGGCTGTTCACACTGGTCAGAACAGAAAAAGACTGCAAGAAACTCGAGAGCGACCTGAGTAGCCTGTGAAATGAGAGATACTGTGGGAGCTGGGCCCTGGTTCCCAGTAAAACAGAGTACAATGTGGAGAGAAATTTGAACTCCTCTTGTATTGTACACTAACTGCAGAGCCTGTATAGAGCAGACAGGTCAGTGGATTTCTCCAATTTGTGAACAGTTACATATAAAAGGCAAACTGTTTAGAGTACATCAGAAAGGGGTGTTAGTATTATGGGTAATATTCTAAGACGTTTGTAAAATACTGGTGTATTAATGGACAGTAAGTGTGAGACCAAGCATCTTGTGGCAAAGGCACTGAACTAGAGAGACTCAGAGAAGGTCAGAGAGTAGCCAGAGAGACCCCAGATTAAGAGACTGCTGCTGTGGTAGGTGAATGAAAGGGTAGATAGAAATATGTAAAAGAGCCACAGGCTTGAAGTAGAGAGATCAAGAAAACAAACCTCCATCTCTCACAGCACAAAGGCAAGTAGTATTCAGGACACCAAAAGGAGAACTGAAAATGGTTGAAAGGAAACACTATTGCTATTCAGTGCTACTGAACTACTAGTAAATCCTGAGAAGTCAGCAGAATTCATAAGGGGATTGGACTCTTACTGTGGCAATAGGAGCTGAAGCTCTGTTGAGCCTTGCATGAACCAGTTGTGAGCCATTAAAACTTTGTGGAAGCCGTTCTGCAGGGGGAGTATGTGAATTATCCCCTTCTGCCAGGGTGCCTTTTCCCTCAGTCTGTTGAATTGTTCTTAGGTCAGTCTATGGCTGAGTAAAATTTGGATCTTGTGTTTCAGCACATGCGCTAGGATGGTGTTTGAGTAACCAGCTGTTAGTGCCCTCTGGCACCACCAGAGCAGCTGGTGGTGTCCCAGGGAGTGTCACCTGCTGGGCCCAGACACAGCAAGTCCCCTTAGGAAATTATCTTCTTTTCCAGAAGCGCCACCGCTCAAATGACTCTACAGCTTCAGGGAGGGACCGCAGCCACAGCTGTGACTCAGCGGAAGCGCTGCCCTGCAAGGTGAAGGAGGAGCCCTGGCTGCAGGAGATGTGCAATGCCTTCTTGCAGCAATACATCCAGTACCTGCAGAGCATGGGCTTCATTCTGGTCCAGGTGCGGCCACCCTCACCCACCACTCGCAGGTCAGTGACATTGTGGGAACCCTGTTGTGGGAGAAGGGCTGACACACTCAGCTATGCCCTGGTTTGACACAACAGGAGATGTTGACTCCCCTGCTCAAGGCTCTCTCTGCTGTCACTTCCAGTAGCACAAGCCGGATCCGAGCTCTGGCAGCAATGGGTGTGGAAGGGAGAGGGTCCTTTTCCTACACGAAGCCGAAAGCAGAGGGGAGTCCAAAGGTGAGTGCATGTCTGTTAGAGGGGCGGGACTGGGATGGAAGGCAGGCTGTGAAGTGGGGCAGTTCTCCTGTTTGGCTTTTGAATTGGTTTCAGACAGAAAAGATGTGAGAGGGCAGAGGAAGCGCAAAGAAGAAAAAGAAAAAAAAAAGAGTCTGTCTAGACCGACACCATCTTTGGGATGTTGGGTCAGATGAGACCTCTTTGCCCTCCTGCATGTCTTCCTGCAGCCCCTTCCTGGGACTCGGTGGAACCAGGGCAAATCTCAAAAGGATGGCAATAACTTGGAGAGGGCTCAGAAGAGGAACAGGGTGACCTGGGGCCAGGACAGCTGCCTTTGGGTGTGATTCTGGAGGTTTACCTGTCAGAAAAGCCCTAGCATCTATGGTAAAGGGCAATTCTGGGACAGAAGGATCTTGAGTTAAAGTGAGATGAGTGTTGAAGTTGAAGAGATCAGAGAAGATAAACCCAGAATGGCTTTACTGTGAGACCAGGCTGAGAGTCTTCATTTCTAGTGGCAACTAGGGAGGGACAGGACAGAGCTCTAACAAATCACAGCTAACATGGAGGGGTGGAGAGGTGTTGACTCCTTGCTGTCTTGTTCGATACAACACCTTAAAACCATCAAATGAAAGTATTGGGAGCCAGTTTCAAAGCAAAAGGGAGTGTTTCTTTGTGCAGCAGGTTACAGTGGCCTTTATCAAAAGGTTTTGTGAACATTAAGGGCTTACGTGGAGTTTATGAACACAAGAACTTACAAGAGAGCATAGGTAAGTACCTGAAAGAGGAATCTGTCTGAGTTGCTGGATAGGCAGAAACCATCTGTGGCTCGTGAAATCACCCAGGGATGATGGGAGCATACAGCATTTGCTCCCCCTTTTCTGACACCTTCCTGGCACCTACCTTTGGCTGATGTTGGTGCAGGATTGTGCGCAAGACAACACCTTGCAGTTAGAATGAGAAGACAGCAATCCACTGGAACAACTCAACAGGGGGAAAGTGAATTTGCTGGCAGCTAAGCTCTGAGTCCAGACTGGATGCCTTTGATAGTTGCTGTGTCAGGTAGATGTGATGGTCTCGGGAATGCTCAGCTGGGAAAGGTGGGAGCGAGGTTTTGTGAGCAGCACCATCCCTCAGCTTACAGTGTCCTCAAACTCTAGAGACACCCTGTCCTGAGTAAGCAGGAGGTGAAGGGAGCAGTGTGCCTGGTGTGCTCTCTGGAAGGTTTGTTAGAATTCTTTTCACAGTCAGCTCTGGCATGTCTGCCCTCCTCCCTCCATCGAGGGTGCTTGGTTGATGAGGCTCCTCTATTTCCACCTTTGCCACAGAGCCTTGTGGCAGCCTTGCACTCTAGTGTGTGGGCTGGTCTCCTGTGCCAGAGCGCCTCTTCAGCTTTGTCCTTCTCTTCCCAGAGCACAAGCCCTGCTGTTGCCACCTATCATCTACAGAGAGCTCTTCCAGGTGGAATTGTGCTGATGGAGTTGGCCTTCCAGGTAAGGAAAAACAAGAAACAGAGTACTATCTCTGGGGGTTTGAGGACAGTCTTCAGAGGTGACAAAGAAAGTGATGAGGAGGAGTGCAGCAGGGACATGGGATTCTTCCGTTCTAGTCCTGCCTCTTCCATGGTCCTACAGGACTGTGGATCATCTAGGGATGGTTCTGCAGGGCTCAGAGCAGTAAGAGTTGCCTGGAGGGGGGCGCTAATAAACGATGCGAGGGCTCAGCACCAGGTAGGGTGACCTGTGCTCAGTTGTGTGTTGGCTGGGCCGGCATGATTCAGACAGCAGGGGAGACAAAACATGGAGCAATAGTGTTTGGGACCCAGCCCAGAGGGTGAAGCATGGGGACTGTTCTCCTTCACTGGAGAGGCTCAAGGTCTGTGCTGTGCTCATGTACTCTTTCTTCCAGGGCTATTACTTCTGTGTGAAGCAGTATGCGCTGGAGTGCTCACGGATCCCCATGGGTCAGTCTGTGAACTCCCAGGTAATGGCTTTGCAGGCACAGCCGGTGCTCGTCAGGGTCTGCTTTGGGAGAGGCAGCGATCTCTGGGACAGAGTGGGCATTTCAGGTGCAGCAAGTTCTGGAGAGCTCTGCTCCCTCCTCCTGGAAAAGCAGAACAGCGCAGAGCCTTTTGCAGCCACGTGCCCTCTGTGGCCTGCTGCTTGAGCACATCTGAAGTGCAGTGAAAGAGGGTGGGAGGTTTGGCAAGAGGATGACTCTTGCCCTAGCTTGGAGAGCAAGACAGAGCAGGCTGGGGAGGAACAGGAGCAATTCTGTCAAAAGATGACTGCTCCAGGGAAGGTCAGTGCATGGAGAGCTAGAAGCTTTCTGCTTCCCTTGGAACAAAAGGGAAGCAGAATGGGAGCTGGGATCTGTGAACATGGATGGCTGCCCTTTGCTGGAGGAGATCACTTTCTGCACCACGAGCCCTGGTTCTTGATACCTCTGTGCCTTGCTCTACAGCACCATGGGGTTGCCTGCTCCCTTCTCTTTCGGTGTGTCATAGTGTCTCCTGCCTGTCCCCAGGGCACTGGGTGGCTGCTTAGAGGCTGCCCAGCCCCAGCCTGTCTGAGGCAGGAGGTGTGCATGACCATACTGTCCTTTCCAAGGTGGTTCTGTAGCAAGGCTGTGTCCAATATATGCCAAGAGCGGCTCTCCTAAGCTTAGAGCCTGCCAGGACCTCGCCTGAGGGTTTGCTGAGCCTTTCCTGGGAAGCCCGCATGTGCACAGGGCAGGGTTACCAGGCTGCAGCTGGCGCTGCTGGGAACATCCAGGCTCTCTCTGGCTGACTTGGGAAAAGACTTTGCCTGGTTTTGCAGTGGGAATGGTGGCCCTGGGAACAGTGGGTGAGAGGCGTGGGGCTTGCTGCAGGAGCCTGGCCAGCCTTCCCACATGCTGGGACTAGCCCAGAGTTCCTTCAGGTGGGGCAGTTGGGTTCCTCTGCCCCTTCTCTCCCTTTGTCCCACCCTGGGCCTGTGCAGGACAGGCTGGATGCAGGAACAGGGCTGGGCAGTGCCTTGTCCCTCTTCCCACTGGCTGTGCATCTCTCTCCATCAGGGCACTCTTACAGCCAGAGCTCGCAGCAAGAGCTGCATGGGACCCAGCTCCGTCTCTGAGTCTGCGGTACGTCCTCTCTTCCCACTGCCGTGCTGGGCACAGCAGGACCTGCCAGTGCAGGACCGAACCTACCACTGGCTGTGCTTCCACCCTTCCTGCCCCAGCGCCCGGCAGTGGGAGCTGCCTCTTGCCTCCTGCGCCAGTGCCTTCCGTAGCAGTACATGCCACAGTGGGCAGCCCAGCCTGGGAGGAGGATGGGGTAGACCCCGGGTGCCGGCGTGGGGGCAGCGCCTTGTGTTTCTTGCTCTTCGCCCTGCCTTTCCTGGGACAGAGCTACAGGCTCCTCTCCAGGCCCTTGCTGGCTGTGTGCGTTGCCCTCTGGCTCATGGCAGCAGCAATGCAGGTGATTCAGAGAGCGAGGGCAGCCTGTGCCCCCTGCCTGCTGGTTTTCCCTGCTTGCCCCCTTCTTAAACCAGGGGATTATGGTGTGGGTCAACTGCCCAAAGAGGTCAGAGAGCTGAAAGTAAAACTGTGAGCTCCTGACATGAGGGCAATGCCGACACCTCCACCAACGCTGTCCTCTGGCACAGTAGCTGCAGTTGTGGTGGGTGCATGGCCAGGGGTGTGTGTGTGAAGGCTGGTGCTGCCCAGGTAAAGGACTGGTACGCTGAGCAGAGCTGATGGCCGTGTGCCAGAGGGATCCTCTCCAGGCACAGCTATGACACACCAGCCACCGCTGGATCTGCTTTCCCACCAGCCAGCCTGGGTCCCTGTTAGTTACTGACCACATGACATTTGCAGTTCTATTGTGGCCCATCTCTGGGTCCAACCGCTCCTCACAGACCCCTGTGCTGCCTCCTGCTCTCAAAGGACATTCAAGGTGTCAGTCTTTGTCTGTAGATGCAGAACTTGCTGAGGCTCCAGCCCCAGTGTGTCCTGTACTCTCTTGGGGACTAAGCACTGCAGAGCCACACTCAGCTGAAAGGAGGCTGTGTCCTCCTTCACAGCCCTGTGGCTTTCAGCTCAAAGGGGGGGGAGAAGCCTCATGCCAAAAGGGAGTCAGTGCTGATCAGTCCATGTTGCTACTGGAGACCAGGAGTGAGGTCAAGTGTGCAAGGAGCCACCAAGCTGGATCCCTTGAGGCCAGGCCTGCAGGTCTGCTATTTGCACTGCGCACACAGCTTCTCGGCTGCATCCTGCTCTGGTGTCTGGGCAGGGCAGGGGTGGCTTCACTGGCTCTGGCATGCCTTGCTGTCAGCAGGGCTTTGCAGGAGGGTGTGAGGTTCCTGGTAACATTCCTGCCTTGACTCCCTGTCCCTCCACAGCTCTCCATGCTCTTCACGGAGGAGTGTGACAAGGTGCGGGACCTCATGCACGTGCATTCATTCAGCTATGACTTCCACTTGCGTATAGTCCACCAGTATCTACTGGGTTCCCACATGACCCTCCGCCAGGGCTACCATCTCACCAGCTTCCTGGAGGATTTCATTGCCCACCACCCTGACATCCCCAAATTTGGCCGCAACCATGTTTTCCAAGGTGAGCAGCTCAACATGTAATGAGTCTGGGGTTGATCACCAGCCCATAACTTGGCAAAAGGTTCCCAAGTACTTTACAAATAAACCCGACCCTGGGAGTATCCAGGGAGATAACAGTGAGAGGCTGATAAGAGGGGCTCAGCTCCAGAGGTAGTCCTTGCTGCCCTTTTGAGGAATGGAGGCGGGTTACTCTAGAGCTCTGTCCCCCAGAGTAGTCTGTAGGACACCAGGTAAGAGGCACTGAGCAGCTCCTGTCATAGCACTGTGTCCTCCTCTGCTAGGCATGCTGGCCCTGCCCACCAACATGATCACTGCGCACCAGCTGTACAACTACATCGCTGACCACGCCAACACCTACCACATGAAACCCCTACGCATGGCCCGGCCGGCCACGGGCAACGACAACAAGAAGGGAACACCAGGCACAGAGCAGAACGAGTATGCGCTGGTCTCTATTTGGAACAGGTGAGTGCATCTGCTGCAAGTTCCTGGAGGTGCCGGAAACTGGTGGGCACCCCGTGGTCCTGGGGACATTGCCCCAAGGTGCTAGCAAAGCTGACTGTTCTTCATAGTGCCAGGCAGCAGTTCTGCCCAGCTTTTCTGAGGTGGCCAACAGGGGTGCTGTGCACGTGTACACATGCATTTGACATTTCCCATAGCACTTCTGAGGAGTCCTGCTGTGTCAAACTCCCAATGTCCAATGGTTCTGTTGTGACCAAGGGCTCTGGGGGAACAAAGTGAGGTCCCATTCATACTGATGTGCTTTTGCTCCCAGCTCGGGCTCCTACAAAGACTCTGAAGGTCTGCGTCATCACGATGACTTCGATGTGTCCCTCCTGGTGTGTCACAGTGCAGCACCATTTGAGGAGCAGAGCGAGGCAGAGAGACGCATGCTCCGGTGAGCACTGGGGGCCCAGAGACATGACACAAAAGCTTCCTGGCTGGGGAGGAGGGCTCTGGGAGGGACTGGCTCTGTCTGGGACATCACAAGCAGGTTTGCTGTCTGGGGAAGATCCTTGCAGGGAACTGGGCAGTGTGGTGTCCGTCCTTGTCTGGGCAGAGAAACAGCCTTACTGGCAGGGACCGCGAAGCCCGTGATTCATTTGCAGCCCAGCTGAGAAGGCAGCAGCCCTTCCCCAGGTCACAAGTGTCTTCCTGCTTTCAGCTTGCGCTTCTACGTCATCATGACTAGCCAGCGGGAGCTCTTTCCCCGGCTCACAGCCGATATGCGGCGCTTCAAGAAGCTGCCACGCTTGCAAAGGGATGTGCTGGAGCCTGTGGTGGGCCGGGCAGCGTGGGAGGCAGCGGAGCCAGAGACGAGCCTGGGGCAGCAGCAGCCAGCAGAGCGGGAGCTGTGGCAGGACGTGGAGGACAGCGGCGAATTCTATGCAGGGGGCCCGCAAGTCAAACTGGGGCCAGGGCTCTTCTACACCTCACCACTCTTCCCCTTGCTGGCCTCTGAGGTGGCCTCAGCCCAGAAGCAGCTCAGCAGCATGGTGCAGCTGGCCAAGTGCCACTGCCGCAGGGACAACCTCTGGAAGCGCCTCTTTCTTCTGGAGCCTCTGGCTTCTGACAAGCTGAAGCTGGGCAAGCTCTCACTGGTGGAGCTGGAGGAGCTGCTCGATGCCGTGCATGGGAAATCCATTGCTGACGTCGACCCCCAGCTGGTGAGCAGCAGGGATGGTGCACAGCAGCTGCTGTTTTGCTCTGGGGATGGAGTGGGGTGCCAGGTGAAGGGCCTACAGAGCACCTCTCTTCTTGTTTGGTGGGAACACAGAGGCAGGAACATAGCCCCTAGCTGGCAGGGGAAGAGGAGGCTGCATGGACCTGTCTATGGAGAGTGAATAGCCCAAGATCAGCATGCCTCAGGGGGCTGCGAGGGATTTGGGGTCTGAAGGCTGCTGTAGCATTATGGCTGCTGGTGCCATGGCTAGAGGGACGCTAAAATCAGCCTTTTTCCGTGCCCACAGGGATGCTTCCTTACCATGACAGTCTCCTGGTACCAGAGCCTCATCAAAGTGCTGTTGAGCCGCTTTCCCCAGAGCTGTCGGCACTTCCACAACGCTGAAACCGGCACCCAGTACCTGGTAGGATAGAGTCCGTCACATTCCCTTCAGCCTCTCTCCCCTGTCCAGGGCCCAGCCTGCTGTGGCTTCTCACAACGTGAGCCTGGCACACGCTGTCAGGACAACGTGGGTGCCATCATGGTGTTGCTCGCCACTCTACCGCTGGTGCAGCATGAGGTGTGTGGTACAGCAGTGTCTGTTTGCCCCCAGGAGGGCAGGACACTCGTCACACCCAGAGCCTCATGCCATGTATATCCCTATGGTGTGGCAGTGGCACCTGTGAGCCAGGCAGACTTGCATCTTCACGGTTCTATCATGCCACTCGTCCTGCACGTCAGCACATCCCTGGGTGCATGGTGTTCGTATCCCTGTCCTGCGGTTTGTGCTATCTCCTTTGCAATGTGTGCTGTGGCTTTCTTGACAGGTTGTGCTCAACCAGAAGTTCACGGATTGCTTCGTTCTTGTGTTTCTCGATTCCCATTCAGGAAAGACGGTAAGAACTTGGGAACGTAAGAGCAGCTATATTGGCTCAGGCCAGGAGTCTGTCTAGATTCATCCAGCAGATACGAAGGGCAAGTGCCTATGGGGAGAATAAGAGCAAGTCAAGAAGCTTGTTAACACCTTTCCCAATTACTGTCCCAACATCTGACAAACTGTGGCCCAGGCCTGCCCTGAGCCAGAGGTGGTCTTTGCATTTATTTAATAGCCCTCCGCAGCTTTATTTGCTTTGGTTAATTTGTGGTATCTGTGATTTCCCCTGACTTGCTGCTCCGTGATGCAGGTACAATGTAGGTGAGGAGCTACCTTCCTTGGATTGTTTTTGAACCTCCTTCTGCTTTTTTGTGTGATTCCCCTCTGTTCTTGTATTGGAAAACAGTGAGCAGCTGATGCTCTTTTCCTTCACAGGGTTGCTTTTGGATCGTGTTCTCAGCTGTCCCTCTGTCCAGGCTAGAGAGTCCTTGTGTATTCAGTCCAAAGCCAGAGCACACTGGGTCTGGCTGGGAGGGGTCGCCAGTGCTGCAGACTGCTCTTACCTGGGCAGAAGGGAAGGGGACCTGCACTGTGAGGGTTCCAGCAGACCCGCACAGGCCTTGACCTTCATTGGACTTGAGGAAAAAAACGCTCTGCTTTGAGCTGTGTTCCCAGGCAGAGTGCAGGATGTGTCGCAGGGACTGCAGCTGCATGTGAGAACAAGGGATCCACAAGAGGTTTCAGTCCACACTGAGGCTTTTGCAGAGACTGCAGCATAACTGATCCCTTTGTAAATAAATCACACTCTGTCTTAAAAGCAGGTAAGGGAGACAGAAGAGGTGGTGCCTGCTGGAAGGCTGCTCAGCGCCTCCTGCCACCTGATGGTGAAGACCTCTTCCCATTTTGTGCTTGAGCTTTTGTTGTGGCCAGTTCTATTCTCTTCAGGCCAGTGGTGGCTCAGAGCTTTTTGTGGGTACTGTCTTCCTCCCGAGTCCCCTAGATTCACCTCCACATCTGAAAGTGGAATTTTTGCTAACTCTACGTTGCTGTGTTAATCTAGCCAAGCTCTTAAGCCTGCCTTCCCTTCTCCAATGGCTTCATTGTCATTCAGAGCCCTTCAGGGCTCAGGTCAGCCTTTGTAAATACTGGTGTCAGGGACTGCACCCAGCATTCCTTAGGAGTCTCAGCAGAGCCTTCTGTGATTGCACTAAGGCTTTTCTGTCCCTGCCTGGTGCTTCTGGTACAGCCAAGGGTGGTATTTGCCTTTTCACGTTCGTGTCTTACTGGTCATTGTGTCACCTTGTGGTCATTGATATGGTACACCCAGTACCTCTCCCAGTGAATACCATCTTATAACAGAAATCCTTTGTGTTCCTCACCTTGTATTTCGCACTTAACATTCATCCCATTCCTGTGGCTTCTGAAAAGTCTCCAGGGCTTTTTTTGCATTATCCCAATCCTCTTTTGTATTAGAGCCTCAAATTTTATCAGCACGCTCCTCATCTTTGTGCGACACTCATTAAAGTGCTAGGCAACGCGAGTCCCAGAACCTGTCCTGGAGGAACTCCACTTGTAACCTCTCTCCAGCCTTTCTCCTACCTCCCCTTTCAGCACTACCATCTTCACCTTATAATTTTTGTGTTAATTCCTATCTTTTCAGCTTACCTAAATTTCCCATGTGGCACTACATCAAATCCTTCCTGAAGCTCAGATAAGATATACCATGATTCCTTTGTCTAGAAATACTACCTTATCAAAGAGAACTGTAGTGTTAGCACATCACTTTGGTAACGCCGAGCTGCACTTTCCTCCTGGTTCATTCTCTCCAAGCCTGCTCCAAAGCCTTGCACACTGCTGGAGTTAGGCTCACAAATCTCTTTCTCTTCCCTCTTAAATGATGGTGACGCGTTTGCTGTTTTGCAGTTACACAGCTGTTCTCATGGCTTTATGAGTTTGTTAGAGGACCGTGGCTACTAGATGTGCTGCCTTTCAGCTCTGGAGAACACCCAGTCCCCGTGTCTTGCTTCCATGACACTGATCTCGGTGCACTGAGTCGCTAACGTTTTTCTTCTGCTTCAGTTTCTGCAGCCTTCTCTTCTGAACCCTTTTCTCTGCTCCCCTCTGCCCTTGCCCTGCCTTGTCAGTACAGTCACTAATGAGAATGGAGCAGCCAGCATTTATTTTTAGAATTGCAGTTATTATGTTTAATCTCCTCCCCTTCCTCATTTGTTGCACTCCTACACTTTGCCTTAGAAGAAGAAATTTCCCTCTAATTTCCCTGGAAGCCCTTATTACTGTGGAGGCAGTAGGATCCCCTCCTCTCCTGAGGCTGCTGCTGGGGTTGGTATAACTGCAGATGCATGGGGGCTGGGACAGAGTGAGCGGGCAAGTCCTTGCACCTTGTTTCCACCAGGAAAATTGGGAGGAGGCTCAAACATGCTCTGTTACAGAAAGAGGCACTAACTTTGTGCCATTGGCATTTTGGGACTTCTCCCAGTTATCTGCCTGACACTGCCAAAAAAGTGCCGGCGCACCTGGGCTAGGGAGGGCACAGTTCTTGTCTGAATCCTGTCCCCTGACCTGTTCCTCCTTCTCAGCAGAGCCTCACCGTGGTTTTCCGGGAGCCGTTCCCAGTGCAGCCCCAGAACAGCGAGAGCCCTCTGCCGCAGCTTGTGTCCACATACCACCACCTGGAGTCAGTTATCAACACTGCCTGCTTCAACCTCTGGACAGGCCTGCTCTAGCACTGGCACCCGCATCCTGGAGCAACGCGTATACTGGACCTCTCGGCGTGGCTGTGCCATGGGTGACGATGGGGAAGAACGGGTCTCGGGGGGGACCTGTGCTCCGGCACTGCAGGCAGCACCACTAGTGGCACATGTAGGTACTGAACAGAGGAGCCTGGGGATGTGCACCTCCATCGTTTGCTGGCTAGTGTGGCCCTCAGTGCACTGTTTTCGGTGGGTTTGATACTGAATGACTTTGAACCGAACCACAAGGGCAGGTGTGGCTTGGCTGAAGCAGAGCGACTCTCAGGGACATGGCTTTGGCATCTGCAGGTGAGTTCTGTCTGCCGGGAAGGCACGGAGGAGTGTACACAGCACGTCTTCTGCACAGGGCAGCACCGCACAGCACTCTGGCTTTAGGCGGAAAGACTCGTGCACTTCAGGGCTCTGGACAGTGAGGCTGCCCACTTCTGGCCCTTTGCTTTCATCAGGAGAGCACCGAATGGGACAGGAAGGGTGAACTGGACCAGGGGAAAGTTTTATGGAGATGTACTTTAAAGCCATTGATGTATCTGTGAAATAAACTGAACCAGATCCCCACTCACGTGCCGTAGGCTAGGATGTGAAAAGCGATGCAGAGGCAGCCCTGGCTGTGGGGCTGGCTGTGTTTGCACCGGGGTCTCATACTTGCTCCAGAGCAGGAGCAGCAGGGCAGTCAGCCCCGAGTGTCCGTGGGCCGGCAGCCCCCAGCCCGGGACCTTGGCTCGGGCAGCCTGCGAGGGGGCTGCTTGCTTCACTTTTCCCCACCTGCTGTGGGGTCAGCGCTGGGCAGTGGCAGCATCATCGAGAACTGCGGGATTTGGAAGCCCCCAGCCCTCTTCACACAACTCCAGTCACCAGCTGGAGCTGGACTGGGAACATTTGCGCCCTTCTCAAAGAGAGATTGCTCCTCCCAGCAGGGGGAACTGGAAACCTCTCCCTGGACATCCCTGCAGACTGCAGGTGAAGGTGCTACTGTGTATCTCAAGTCACCTACGGTGGTGCCCAAGCCATCCCCAAATATGACATGCTGCAGATGGTGCTTGAGTTAGAGGGTCCAACTGCCTGGGCTGGCCCAGCAGGGCCTGGGGAAGGACAATATGACATAGATGCTCCTAACTTTGCCCTAAGTCATAAAGAAGACAAACATGCGCCCCTGTTAAGCCATTGCTTTGACGTTTATTCCAATGTTTTCCTTGTTTTACTCTGCTGCCTTGCTGGTCCCACCATGCTGTAGGCCTCTGCTCTCCCAGTACGAGCGCAACCAGCCCAGACCTTCCAGAGTGTCTCCTGCAGTGACAGACAAGGTCTCCTGCTGACACCCCCAGGCAGGCTGGAGCAGCTGCTGTTCTGGGCAGGGCTCTCATCCCCAGATAGGAACCCTGATGCCCGCTCCCTCCCACTCCCCAGGGCCTGCCTGCCTCCGCACAGTCCCCAGTCAACTGGTCCATGCTGGGACCTGCCGCTGGGGCTCAGACCGCCCACAGGCCCACTCACCTTTTGGGGCATACTCACACCCCACGTAGCCAGTGTAGCCGAGGGACTCCAGGAGCTCAAAGATGTAGGGGAAGTTCAACTCCCCGGGGCTGTCGGGCTCGTGCCGCCCCGGCACCTGTGCAATCTGGATATGACCTAGGGAGGGAATGGGAGATGCTTTGCCCAAGGCAGCCCTGCCTGCAACCTTCTCTAGCCATGGGACGAGGTGACCCAAGAGCAGCCCCACACCCCCAGCCAGCCACAGCAGAGTGTGGGGCAACAGGGCCCCATCTCAAAGCCACTCCTGCCCCATGGCCATAGAGGAGCTGGTTTGGGTGCAGTGTTACCGATGAGTGGGAAGTATGTCTCCAGGTTGCGTGACAAATTCCCATCCATGATCTGGCAGTGAAAGAGGTCCTGTGGGGAGAGAGAGAAGATGGATAGCACAGCTGTTCAGCAGTGAGCAGTCAAGGACAGCTGTGTTACGGTCCCCCCCTGTCCCTCCCCACATCCCCAGAGACTCCCCTGTGGGCCTGCGCAAGGTTCCCTGGTGGAGGGTGGACCCTGAAGATCCTCAATGCTGACTCACCAGCTGCAGCTTCAGGTTGGGCCGTCCCACCTTCTCCAGGATGGCAGCAGCTAAGGGTACAAAGAAATGAGAGACCAAGACCCCCCCTTCATCAGCTGTGCTCCCTCAGCATCTCCCTGCAGGTAAGGCAACCTCCTGCCTTTCAGACTTTGGGGATCTTTCTCCGCCCTTGAAGGAAACTTTGGGGAGACATGTCTGCCTTACCTTGGTGCGGGGTGTTGAGAAAGTAGCAAGGGTCAGTGATACGGTTGTTAATAGGCTCCACCACTCCTATCATGTCTTCCTGCAACACAGTAATGTCACCCTGTGGAGCATCCTGTTACCTCTGCAGCAGGCAGCGCTCCTTCCCCGTGCCAGGCCGGTGGGCGATTCTCCATCCTTGGTACCCCAAGAGCTGCACCCACGGAGCAGGACCTGTTCCCCACTTACCTGGGCCAGCAGGTCAGCAGCATATCTGAGATTCTCAACGAAGGTGGTTTCCATCTCACCTGCCACTGCTGCCCGGTCTGTGCCCAGGGGAACCCGCCCAGCCATCAGGTGGATCCTACAGACACACAGAATCAGCCACAGGCAGCAGCTCCAGTCTCCAAGCAGATGGTTTGATACAATACCAATGGAAAACGGGGCCAGGCTGAGGGAGCAGACACAGAAAGGTGTAAGAGGAGCCATCTCCCATGTAGAAGGCACAACAGGCGTCAGCGAGCTGCAGGGACACAACCTCAGTAGGCAGGGGGCCATCTTTAAACTTTTTGCCTGATAAATGACAGACCTTGATTCTTCCCTCTTTTGCCAGCTGCCTCCAGCTGGAGCTTTCTTGGGGTCTTGCTCCTAGGGCTGCCCCCAGGCCAGCACAAGGGGCAGCAGGCGTGCTGCCTCTGCCAGGGGCAGGTCGGACGCTTTTGTCTCCCCACTGGCCGGCTTAGAGCAGGGAGGGGACAGGGGCCAGTGCTGGGCTACGGCAGAGCTCAACGGCCAGGCGAGAACAAGGCTCGTCAGAGACCGTTTGGGAAAGGCACACGGTGGAAACAAAAACCTCTTTAATCTGCCCATTGCCAGAGCGCGCTAATGGGTCCGGGCAACCTGTGGCCCCCCTGGCCCATGCCCTCCCGCAGGCCTTTGGACTGCGTTTCTAAGGGAAAGCATGATGCAAAGTAAATGCAATAAAAGGGCCGCGTTGGTTTTCTGAAGGGGGTTGTGCCAGGCTAATCGCATCTCTTGCAGTCTCTGCTGTGCCGTGATGAGTGTGGCCTTCAATAAAGCAGCTCTTGTGGTGTCCTGGGGGAAACAACTGGTGTAATCGGGGAGGAAAAAGGGAGGATTATCCCGGGGACTGTTGTGCAGAGGTGTGGACAAAAGCCGCTGTGGGGAACGGAGGGCCAGGGCTCCTCACGCAAGCGTCTGCCACGAACTGGCTCCCACCCGCCGC
>NW_009648332.1:8688643-8690083 GCF_000708025.1 Charadrius vociferus | reverse complement strand
GGCAGAGCCAGCCCTGTGCTGCCTGTGACACAGGCGAGGTTGCTATCTTCGTCACAGGGGCGTGCTGGAGGTGGCCGTCGTGCGGGGCGGCTGCATCCTCCCTGGGAAAGGTGTTTTTGCCAGGTGTTGGCCTGACATACACAAAGCGCCGCGTTAATTGGTTTCCTGGGGAGCTTGTTTCTAACAGCGTCTCATTATGCGAGAAACGCTTTCTCTTTTGTCCCACGCTCTGCATATTTTACCATAAAACGTTCATGTCTACTTCTGCAGAGCTGTGGCTCCAGTGTGCGGGAGTCCAACCTCTGCCATGCTCGTGACCAGCCCCACGTCCCCAGTCCCTGTCCCCTGTGCTCTCTGCACCTCTGGCACAGCTCAGGGGCTGCAGGGGTAGGGTGGGTGTCCTGTCCAGCCGGTGGCCGCTCAGGGGCTGTGCCATGGCTGGCAGAAGTGGCACTATGAACTGTGGACATTTTGCAGCCCCTCGTGCTGAGCCTGTTTCTGGGGGCTCTCACCTGTTTGCCCCAGTGTGCTCCGGCTCCTCTGTCACCATGGTAGAAGCCCTCCGCAGCTGCCAGCCCCGTGGCCCGCTGCAAACCCCAGCAATTCCCAGCAGTCTGGGAGAGCCCAGCGGCAGCGTCGCCTTGGCGGAGGCCAGCCACAGCGAGAGTTTTTTGGTGGGAGGTCAGGGCAGCGCCAGCAAAGGGGAAAGCGGCAGCGAAGCTATCCATTAAAGAGTCTCAACTCAATTAAGGCCATTGATTAATCAATTAGAGGAAGCTTGGCTTAACTTCTCAGAAATAATCCAAACTGCTCCCAGTGATGGACAGCTGTGCAAGGGGTGGCATCCATGTCCCCAGCACATACATCCCCAGTGCACATGACCCCTGCCCACATCCCAGTGCGTGTCCCCAGCATATGTGTCCCCAGCACATGGACTGCTCCCTGCTTGTAGCCGCCATGCTGGGGGAGGCTGTGCCTTCCACGCATCCCTCATCAGCCTTGCTCCGCAGTGTTCTGGGTTGTTCCTCTCCTTCAATCAAACCCAGGAGGTGCAGGAGCGCGCTGGGCTCAGCACCGGCAGGTGGGTGGGTGGGTGGCAGAGCCACACGGGCACGGGGACCCTCAGAACAAGGGGTGGCACCTGCCTGGCCTGGGGGTGCAGCCTCGCCGGGTCCTTGCACCATGGGGCTGGAAAGGTGCCTGCTGAGGCCATGCACCACTCCGGCCATGGCAGTCCTGGCCACATCCCTTTGCTCCACTCTTGTGAGACCCCACCTGGAGTACTGCATCCAGCTCTGGAGTCCCCAACATAAGAAGGACGTGGATCTACTGGAGCATGTCCAGAGGAGAGCCACGAGGATGATCCGAGGGCTGGAGCACCTCTCCTATGAGGAGAGGCTGAGAGAGTTGGGGCTGTTCAGCCTGGAGAAGAGAAGGCTC
>NW_009648332.1:8684502-8688449 GCF_000708025.1 Charadrius vociferus | reverse complement strand
GGCCACATCCCTGGAGGTGTTCAAGGCCAGGCTGGACGTGGCCTTGGGCAACCTGGTCTAGTGGGAGGTGTCCCTGCCCATGACAGGGGGGTTGGAACCTGATGATCTTCAAGGTCCTTTCCAACCTAAACCATTCTATGATCCCATGATTCTATGATCCCCGGCTGGAGGCTGGGCACCGGACTGGGGCAAAGCCCAGAAGGCAGCGGATGGGAGAAGCAGCTCTTCGCTGGGGGGCAGCGAATAAACCCAGCATGTGGGAGACCTGGGCAGCAAGACGGGAATTCAGGGAGCCCTCACAGCAAACCTGCCCTGCCGATGGCAAGCGAAGCTGCTGGGTTCCACGCTGAAGCATTAACGGCATCTTTATATCTCTGGTAATATATCGCATTGATTTTCTCTTGTTATAACTGCAGTTCCTGCATTGCAGGCCCGTGTTTTGTCACTTTACCTTGACAGGGCGCAGTGGATTTAGTTCCTGCCGTGCCACTTGCGTCTCTGGAGCTGTGTGCCACGCCGGCGCTGGGGCCTGCGCCCCACACCTGCTGTTTTGGGGGGGCTGGCAAGAGCATGGGATCAGACCAGCCCCCGTGTTTCCCCCCAGGGAGATGGGGAAGGCACCCAGCAGGGCGCTGGTGCGGGAGGGCAGCTGGGTGCCGAGCATCCCTGCCGACACACGGGAGTTTTATTGGCCCAAAGAAAATGCAGCTCCTGCACATTTTATTAGCGAGCTGACATTTCGGCGCAGACCCGGCGCTGGCTTCTATGATGGTGGGGTGAGGGAGGTGGGGGTGGCCCCCGGGCCCCGGCACCCCCCGAGCCCACTGCAGTGAGGGGCACCAGACCTCCCAGTCCCCCATAAATCCCCCAGCTCGTTGTGCTGCGGGGAAGGTTTTATCTCTCTGCCTCTTTATGAAACACATTTTAATTTAAATTGACATTTCTGTATTTTAACTCCCTGTCTCTGGGCTCCCAGGTGGCTCGGCTGGCACCCTGGGGGCTGGGAGGGATGAGGTGCTGCACGCTGGGGTGGCTGGGTGGCACCGTCCCACCGGGGCTTGTCACCCCCGACCCTCTTGGGCACCCCCAGACCTCTCCCGCTCCCCCTGTGCCCCGCGGCGGTGCGAGGTGATCTGGGGCTGGGGCTGGGAGAGGGCACCCTCTGCTTCCCTTCCTCCCTGGGCTTTCTGCTGTAAAGCACCCCAATATTTTGCAACCATGTCTGGTTTTCGGCTTTTATAGGCGAGTAAATTCTAGCCTTTTTATGTGGAGAAAAAGGCTGGGAAAAATAATCCGCGTGTGACCCAGCATCTCATGGAGGCAGCTGCTGGAGCTTTGCTTGTATTAAATCTCGTGATTTTTTACCAAAGACAGTCTTCCCCAAACCCATTCCTTCTGGGTGCAAAGGGACCAAGAGATGAAAAGCCTCTCCAGCAGGACCCAACCCTCCTCTTTGCCGGAGTCCCTGAGGCCAGTGTGTCCCCTGCCCTGTCACCCCCAGCCCCTCCCAGCTCCTTGCTCCTCTGGTTGTGTTGGGACAGGCTTTGCTGAGCGACACAAGCTGGCCGGCTGCACGTATGTCCCCAGCTCTCCTCCCTGCCCAGAATCCCACCCAAATTTCTTGGACCTCCCTGTTTTCACAGCTCCGGGCACTGCTGGGGGTTTGGCTCAGGGACCTGTCACTGAAGGGACATGCCAGCCCTGGTGCCCACTGGGGAGTCCTTGGTGGGATCCATCACTCTGCCAGGTCCTTCTCTGCTTACCACGGTCCGTGCACACTGTGCAGAGCTAATTTGTTAATTACCATCTTTCTGCTGCTGAGCTGCCTGCTTTACCGCCGTCGAAGCGTGCTGTGCCCTTCGCAGCCACCTTTGCTGCTCAGCCTGTTTCCCCCTCCTGAAGTGAAGGACCTGCCTGGGCTGCAAATGGCTAATGATAGGGTGCAGCAGGGCTGTGCCATAGCCAGGGCTTATGCTGATGCTGTGGAGGCCTCCTCTCCTGGTGGGAGCCTTCTCCTCATCCTCTTCTTCTTCCTCCTCCTTTTCTTCCTGCTGCTCCTCTCCCTCCATCTCCTCCATCTCTCCATCCCCTCCATCCCTCTGGTCCCAGGCACCGGGCGGCACATGGGAGATGCAGGGAAAGATGCCAGGCCCTCCCAAAGCTGTGATGAAGATTTCTGTGGCACGCCTTAACGAGCACGTTGCCCCTCTCAGGCCTCCCTTCCTTACAGCCTCCAAAAACACTCGGGTAAAAGAAAATCTATACATCACATTATGGGAAACAAATGCCCAACCTTTGCCAGTTTATGGCTATTCTTCATCAGGGAGGATCGAACCGGGTGGGAATGTGGTATAAATCCTGGCAGAGCCAAGAGGAGGAGGAGGCGAGGACCCACGTCCCCGCGGCTCCTGGCGCGGGTGGGCTCTCCATCAGCCGGCTGGGATTTTCTCGCTATTTCAAGATTTCACAGGAAATTAATGAGGAGGCCAAATTCTCCTCCAGCTCTTAGAGGAGGCCGGGGCGGGCGGTGCCTGGGCCCGCTGAGCTGGCAGATGTTGTTTAACATTCCCGGCAGTAATTAATAGACGGCTTCATCACTCTTGTATGATTCAAGCATGTCGTCCCGCTTCTCTCCAAATACAGAGCAGAAATATTTGTTAAACGTGGCTGGCGTTTTTGTGTGATCATTAGCGCTCGAGCAGCTCCAGCGGCTGCAGGATTTATTGCCTTGCCAGGATTTCTTTTGGCCTCACGATGCCATCGCCATCCCTCCCTCCGCTGCCGGCCCCTCCTGGAGAGAGGCTCCCTTTATCGCTTTCCCTCTGATTTATGTCCTGCCTGTTGCAACCTCTCCTTTACACCATGGTTATGGATTCTCCCCTTTTCCATTCGTTACGCTATGGCAGGATGGGCTTCATCCAAACCGTCCCGCTGACCAGGGGCACCCGATGAAATTCATCCCGGCAAAGCTCTGCGGGGATCATTCACACTGCCCGGCACCCACGGCAGTGTGCAGGGGAAGGGTCCCCCCAGGATGCTTCAGCCCACAGCACCCGGGTGGGCTGGCAAGGCCACCCCACACAGTGGCACATGTGGGGACACAGCCTGGGCTCAGCTGGGCATGGTCACAGCAAGCGGTGGCCAAGGGAGCAGGGACAGAGCTGGCTTCGGGAGGTGGCAGCCCGTTAGCCAGCACCACCCGTGCCCTGGGTAATCACCGCACAGGCAAATTAATAGGAGCCTCCCAGCTCATCCCCACTCACGAACAAAAGCAAGCAGAGTCCCCTCGGAGCGCCCCGCTCACAGCGTGGCACAGCACAGTGTCAGCTCCCGCGCCCAGAGCAGGGACGTGGTGGGGACGCAGGGAATGGGCACTCAGAAGGGCCCTGATGGCCACACTGATGGGGAGAGTGAGACGCGGTGAGGGAAGGGGATGCTCCCACCCCGCCTGTCTCCATTGCTGCTGTCACCCCGGGCTCTCCCCAGCAGCTGAAGCTGCATTGGCACAGGAAAACGTGCCCTGGACCGGCCACACGGCACAGCCTGTCCCCGGCTCCCATCCCCTCCCGCGGCCCCGCGGGGCTCAGGGAGCAGCCCGGGCTCTGCCAGCCCTGACACATTGCAGCCCCGCACCGCATACCATGGGGGGCAGGAGCCGGCCCGCATGGCACCCCCTCCCCAGCACAGCCCTCTGCAGCCCGGTCACCATGTTAAGCCATCTCTTAATTAATCAGGCTGATTGTAATGTGTTTTTAGGGCATTAAAATTCAATTGTGGAATTCTCCGCTGGCTGGGCTCGCAATGAATACAGAAGTTTGCCTAATTAGAGCTGACACGCAGCCGGCGGGAGAACCAGACAAACGGCCCCGCCAGGGCTGCCCGCCTCGCGCCCCCTCGCCCGGCCCCCAGCATCCCCGTCCCTGCCGCTGCGGGGACACCATCGGGAC
>NW_009648332.1:8682486-8684430 GCF_000708025.1 Charadrius vociferus | reverse complement strand
GGCGCCACCAGCCATGAGCAGCGGAGATGTTTCCTTATCGGCAGCATCAGGTCTTCGCTGTCATTACCACGGCAATTATCATCTCATTTGGAGTCTTTAGCTGCCATAATCTGTCTCTTGCACTGATTTATTCCGCGGGCCTCTTCCCCAGCCGTGCAGGAGGGAAGGAGCCATCAATAAGGAGGCAATGAGCTCCATCTCCCACAGAAGCGTCTCCCTGGCCAGAGCAGAGCAGAGGTGCCCCATGGCCAGAGCATCCTCCCGGTGAGGGTAGGGCTGTCTCCATGGCAGCGTGTGGCCAGGACCAAACCAAAACCCACCACTGGTTCGGAGCTGGTTCCCCAAAACCTGACTCACGTTTATGATTTCAGCTGCTGTTGGCACTGGCACACGCGGGGGGGCTGAGCCGACCGTGCATGCCGGTGGGCTGGGAAGCAGGGAAAGGTGTTCATGATCCGGGAATGGACAGAGGGATGCCAAAGCCACAGCTTCCTTGCCTTTCTCCTGTCTCCAGAGTGGGCTGTTTCTTGGAGTTGGTTTTCTCTCTGTTTGCTTTGACCAGTACCTCCTGTGACTCTGCCAGCCACTGAGAGCTTTGCTGAGACTTTTCTCACCTGCGTTTGCTGACCACCAACTCGCAGTCGCTGCTCCCAGCTTTCCCCTTCCCCTGGGCTGTGGGCAGCTCTCGCCTCCTCTTCCACCTCCCCTCGCAACTGGGACGTCTGGGTCTTTTCCAGACAGCAGTTTGGTGGCAGCCCCAGCAATAGTGACAGCCCCCGGGCAGAGGTCCTCAGGCGCTGTGAGGTGCCCTGGAAGAGAGGCAGTGATGAGATGGGGACAACGGGACAGTGCCAGGTGACTGCCAGCCTTGAGGGGGCTCACGCCATGGCTGGAGCTGCCCTGGAGCTGCTGCATGTGGCCACAGCAGCTCCCCGGGCCGGGGCATTGCTCCTGCCTGGCTCTGGCACACACACGAGGCTGTGGCCATGCCAGCACAGCCCTGCTCCCACCTGCCAGCATCTCTGTGTGCCCCTCCATCCAGGCCAGCAGGGAGCCATGTCAGGCCAGGCACAGGGCAGCCTGGGGCCATGCTGTGGGTCTCGGAGATGCTGCATCCCCTGGGAAGAGCCCACCGGTGACAGAGGTGACGCAGCGGGAGGCCGCCTGCTCACACCAGCTTATCCCCACTGCCCAGCCCTCCCCAGGCATCGCTGCCTTTTGCCTCACCCCGGGACAGGAGGGGGGTCCCCTGGCTGCCATGAGTGGCCACCCTAGCTCCCCCCATACACAGGGGGACCCCAGGCACGGGTGCTGGTGGCAACAGTCACCCTCGCATGCACAAAGTGTGATGCTGTGCCTGCAGGAGGGACCCTCCGTGCCCTCCATGGCCTCACTGACACGCTGAGCGAGACAAACCCAGCGCTGTAGCAGCCCCGGTGTCCATCCTTGCTCCCACCCGCACCCCCATGCTGTGGTGGGATGCTTGGGCATGTGTGGGGTCAGCAGGGCAAAGGGAAGCCACCGGGTCTGGGCACGGGCAGGAAGCCACTGACCAAGTCCCCACACCGTATCTGAGCCCATCTGCAGGGCACAGCGCAGCAGGGCAGGCAGAGTGGCAGCGGTGCCACCAGTGCTCCCAGCTCCATCCCAGTCCAGCGACACTGCTCCTGTCCCACCCCTGCCCCCGCCACTGCTCAACCTGCCTAATGGAATCCATTTATATGCAAAATCCCCAGAAAAAAGCGGTAATTAATGAAGTCCCTTTCATTACCATTATGCAAATGCAATTAATTTCAGCTGTTATGAATATGCAAATATTACAATTATGATCTAATTGCCAATGTGTGTAGGGGAGCGGGCAGAATGTCAAGTCTCAGCCCAGGCCCCAGGAGCTTTGGGGTGCGGAGCCACAGCGGGATGGTGTGGGCAGGAGGGGGGAGCCCG
>NW_009648332.1:8674796-8682330 GCF_000708025.1 Charadrius vociferus | reverse complement strand
GGGGATGTCCAACTCGGGGGGCTCTGGGGGCTACTGGGGGCTCAGCGGGAGCGTGTGTGCGGGGCCAGGCAGCGGGGACGCGCCTCAGCTACTGCCTGACCCTGCCATGGGTCTTGCATTGGCCTCCTCTACCCTCCTCCCAGTGCACTGGGGCAGGGTCCCTGCTGTGCCGTGACGCCCTAAACCCTGTGCTGGGCAAGCCTGCACCAGGGCTGGGGCTGAAGGGCCCCCCAAAACCACTGTCCGTCCATCTCCAGCCCTGTTCAACCTTATAAGACATTCATCCCTGGGCTGCAGGGTGGAGGAGGAGGAGGGTTACCAGGCAACTCCATGCTTCATCCTTGGAGGGCAAGGAGGCAAATGGCAGCAGGAGGCAAAGACCTGCCCTGACCCTTCTCCCTCCTGTTGCCCGGGTAATGGTGGCCCCATGCCCACACTCTCTGCCTGTGGGGCGCCACCACCATTAGCAAACCCCAGCTGTGTGTCACCAGCCCTGCTGCAATCTCAGCACAGGGCCACCGTCACCCTCCCCGCGAGGGGGTCCTGTCCTCTGAGCCAGTGGGGTCCCCCCAGCCCTTCACCCACTGTTTTGTGGGGGGTCCAGCATCCCCCACAGCCGGGGATGCTCTGGGCTTATGGTGGGGCTGGGGAGGACATGGAGCACAGCCTCTCTGGCAGGGGATGCACCCCGCTGCAGAGTGAGCCTGCGGCAGGCGGGTTGGACTGTGGGGATGCCCTGCGTGGGAATTTTCCCCCGTGGGACCATAGGGCCAGGGGGATGCTCTGTTTGGGGCTATGGAGATGCTCTGCGTGGGGCCAGCGCTGTAGCGGTAAGGCAGGCTGCAGGCAGGGGCCGGGCAGTGCAGCCGGCAGCCAGCAGGCTGTGCTCCTGCACCCCACAGCACACGGATGTCACGCGAGGAAAGGCCAGCAGCAGGGCAGGGCCCTCGCCGTGACAGCTCCGGAGCCGAGGGAGGGGGGACACACATCGTCCCGGGGGGCTGCGCCGGGAGGAGGATGCTCTCTCGCCCGTACCGCTGCGCTGCGCCCTCACGCTCCGCCGCGCAGCCCCCCCTCGGCCCGGTGGCAGCCGGTGGCTGTGCACAAGGGCAGCGCAGCAGCTGGTCCCAGCTGTGCCCGCAGCTGGAAGGCAAAAAGCACCTTCCCCGGGGGCAGAGCAGCCCGCGTCTGCCCCGGCGCCTCCCGACCTGCCTTCCCTGCCAGGGCGACAGCCCCATCCCGGCTCTCCCAACAGCTCCGCGTACCCCCCGAGAGCGAAATTTGGGGTCGCTGCCTGAGCCTGCGTGCAGGCTGCCGGCCGATGGCGGTGCCCCGTGCAGGGGTTTTGTTGTGCCGCAGAGGAGGGGTGTGCTGGCAGGCCGGGGAGACCCTCTTGAGCCTTAGGTCCCTCCGCCCAAACAGCCCCCATCCCGCCACCCCCAACCCCCCACTCCCGGCCTCGGGGCTCCTCCTGGTACACAGGGGGCTCAGGCTGCCACCCCAGGGGGGTGTGGAGAGTGGGGGGGCTGTAGGGGCACTGTCACCCCAGTGGGGACCCTGTTGCCTGCTCCCCACAGCCCCAGCAGCCTTATCTCCACAGCCCGGCGAGGCTGATGGCCCCGCTCTGGGGCTGGAGAGGTTTTTTCTCGCCCACCACCATGACCCTCTTCTCTGTGATGGCAGGGACCGGCTGGAATCTGCATCTCCCCATCCCCCCGTGACCCCGATGTGAGGATGGAGTGGGACCTCCCCCATTGCTCACACTATTTGAGCAGCATATGCTTCAATGGGGGGGACTTCTTGCACTTGGGGAGGAGGAACCGAGCAAGGCAGCAGGCAGCGGGGTGCCAGGCAGCTTGCACGGGCAGGCAGCCCCCATGCCTGCACCTGGCAGCGCAGCCCCGAACCCCCAAATCCCTTGGCCCCTTCCCGTGGGGCTCAGCTAGGAAGAGGAGGAGAAAGAGGAGGAGGTGGAGGAGGTGGAAAAGCTTCTCAGAGCTGCTGCTCGGTTTCCAAGGCAATGAGACGTAATGGCTGTTCATCCCGGCAGGGTCATCCCTCTGCGCTGGAGCCTCGGAGGAAGGGGCTGGGGAGAAGCCGCAGACCCCGCAGACCTGCTGAGCACCCGCAGCCTCATCCCCGCTGGGGCCAGCGCTGCTCCGTGCAGGTCAGCGTGGGCCACGCACCCCTCGGGGCCACAGGGACTTCTGCACAAGCTTTTCCCTGTCAGTCGCCATCAGTGCCGGGGATGGAGCGGGACATTCAATTCCCCAGCACAGCTGCCGCCGTGTCCTGCAGATGCCAACGGGGTGCCAAGACCCAGGGTCACCCCCAAGAGTTGCAAACCAAGTGAAACCCCAATGCACGGCATTTCTCCCCCATCTCTCCAGGGTGGTGTGGGCACCCATGGGGGCTGCCACCACTGTGTCCAGCAGCCCTGTGGTGACTCACAGCAGGTGCTGGGCGCTCCATTCCCCTGGGTATGACGAAGGCACGCAGCCCCTGCCCCGCTCCCTGCGCCACCCCCTGTGTTTTCCCAACTAATTGAATTCAGAGAGATTTCTTCCCGGCAGTGCCAATCGATGAACCCCATGTTATCAGCTCCCCCGGCCCTCAGGATGGATATGGGCGAGGGGAAAAATTGAATTTGCGGCCATTTTCATTGGGATTTAATTGGGCAGTCTCACCTCGTTGCCTTAATCCCAGGCGCTGACGCGCAGAGCCGAGCCGGCAGCTCCCCTTATTTATCACTTTTCAAATATTTGCCTCTTCGCAGTTGTGGGAAATCGATGCTCCCGCCTGTGGCATGCTGGGAGCGACCTGGCCGGGCGGCCGGGCGGCCGGGGATCCATCAGCCGCTGCCATCGCTATCGACAGGGCGATTGGGGTTTAAGAGGCACTTTGATAGCAGAACCGGCACACATTAAGTGCTCGTCATCAGGGGATGATCATGACTTATTACCGCTAATTCTCCCCGCGCAGCGGCACGGCTGCAGGGCTCTTCCTCGCTAATCGCCGTGCGGCTCCATGGTTAAGCAGCGGTGCAAGGCTCCCGCCCTGCTCCCCGGGGACGGGGTTCCGTGTCACCCCCTGCACTCTCAGCTTGGTCCTCGGTGCCTTTAGGGGTCCTTCTCCCCGGGGTGTGGGGTGTTGCTGGAGGACCGGGGGCTTTCTCTGCCCCATCATGGCGCATCCAGCTTAGGGGAGGTCGAGTCTTCTGTCGGGCTCCTGCCAGCCCGGCTGGGTCAGTGGAGGGGCTGCAAAGCTCCAGCTGCAGCCACAGCAGCAGACACCTGCGGAGGGGCCAGATGCCCACACTGTCCCTCTCACCCCTCGCTGGGCATCCTCAGGCCCCGGTGCTGGTTCCAGCGCCCCTGTCTCGTACCATCGCCCCCCTCAAGCCATCAGCATCCCGGTCCCTGGGGGTCTCAGCTGGATGGGAGACACAACCAGCACCTGTGAGAAGGGCAGCACTGTCAGGGTGACCCCGTATGGATGCCATGCCAGCCCAGGGACAGGGGACAGCTGGGCTACATGGCATCTGCCTCTCCTGCAGGCTGGGGTGTTGGGGTGAGCTGCCTTCCCAAGCTCATTCCAGGTGGCGATCGGTGCTGGTGGTGGTGGTCCTGCTGGCTGGGGTCTGGCCCCAGGTTGACCTCCCTGGGTCCATCCTTCCTGGGATGCTCCGGGACCCCTGTGCAAACCTGGGCAGGCTCCAGCCCTGGCTGTCCCGTTCTCCCGCAGAACTACAGTGGGGGCAGCCACCGAGCCCTTTGCCGACGTGGGCTCTCGCTGCGAAACCAGCCGGATTAGTGTCATCCAGCCCCGCCGCTTGGAAGGCGTCCAGTAATGAGCAGCCGGAGAGAGACGGATCCTCGGTGGCAGCAAACAGATGCTGCTGTCGCCATGCAGCGGCTCTGGCACACACGGGCTGCCAGCTCGGCGCTAGGAGCGGGACTGTGGAGGCGCTTCCCCATGGCCCCGCGCAAGGGATGGGAGCAACGGGGGACCCCGTCCTGTCCCCTCTGGGTGGGGAAGGGGGTCCCAGCCTCCCCGCAGCAGCATCGGGGCAGGTGGGGAATTCTCTCAGGTCACACAGAGGTCCCCCCAGCTGCGGTGCAGAGGACAAAGGTCTTGGCAGCTGGACACCAGAGCCTCGCCGGTATGGGGTGAGCGCACCCAGGAGGAAGGGCACATGGAGCTGGGAACCACCCTGTGCCCAGCTGCTGTGGTCTCGCTGGCACCCATCCATCCATCCATCCATCCATCCATCCCTGCACACAGCTCGGCTCCATCTCCAGCCCCACTTGAGCTCATGCCCTGGGTAGTCCCATCCTGGGGCTGCGCTGGGGCCAGCTGCTCTGGCAGCGAGGACCCTGCTTCTGGTTTCCAGCCTATATTTATTCATGGTTGGTTCAAACCCATCACCCCTGTGCCAATGCTGGTTCACCAGCCCAGCAGTGCTGCGTCCTCCCGAGTGCTCATCCTCGCAGCGTCCTCGGAGAGACCGAGCCTGTCCCCTCTAACTCATGGGGGGACATTGGTCTCCACGAGGACCTCCTCAGATGAACAGCAGGATTCGTGCCAGAGGGGCTTAGCCCAGCTCCCCTCCCCTCCCAAGCCCCTTGCCCTGCGCCCCCAGCCAGGTCGTGTCCCCTGCTGCCTGCCCTGAGGTTGAAGGTGTCCCTTCCCTGTCCCCAGAGCCACCACGGAGGTGACACGCTTCACCCGCTTGCCCCCATTGCCATGGCAATGGGCACTCACTGCCCTCCACCTCACAGGGTAGCCCTTAACAAGGGATGTAACAAAATAAAGAGGTCAAACCAAGCCTAATGGGGCTGGTGACATGCTGCTGACCCCCAGCTCATACGGCCTCGGTTCCACTGCCACCAGCGACCCCAGAAGAGCTCCCCAGGGCTGTGCTGCCCGTACGAGTGCAAGAAGCAGGTACCGCACCAGGATGCTCCGGAAGGGGCTCAGGGACCAGCTCCCCCTGCTGCTGCCGCCGTGTGGGAACCCCTTTCTGGAGATGAAAGATTCAGCAGAGGCTGAGCCTGGGTCTGGGGCTTTTCAGGATGGGAATTGGTTTCCTTGTTAAGCGCTGGGTTTGGTTTTTTTAGCAGCCTGTTTATGGGAACGGAACCGCCCCGGCGTGAATTATTCATGGCCCCTCTCAAGCTCATTCTCAAAATATCAATTTCTCCCAGTCACGCCAAGCAGCACTTAAGCCTAAAAGCCTTGCTAAAATGAACCGCCGGCCCGGTGAGCCGGGGAGGGGACGGGAGCAGCTGGGATGGGGCTCTGCAGGGCGCTTCTGCCCTCGGCCCCCGCACCCACCTTACTGGTCCCAGAGCTGTGGGGCAGGACATGGGGGAATTGCAGAAGGGGACCTGGTGTGGGGTGGAGGGTGGGCATGGGGATGGTGGGCATCACCCCAGAGGAGAGCAAGGAAAGGTCATTCAGTGCCTGGGGACTCTTCCTCAGGCTCTCTCTCCAGCGAGCTGCTTCCCAGGCAGGGGGGACAGGCAGGTATCCCCGCTCTGGGCATCGCATCAGCATTTATGGAGCCACATGAGGAATTAATCAGGTGGAGGAGCAGGGACAAGCGCAGGCATTAGCAGGGGGAGCTGCCGGCCCGGCTGGGAGGGAGAGAGCCGCTGCGGCGCAAACCAAACCAGCTGCGGCCGCAGATGGCACAGTGATGCTCCTTTCCCTCGGGGCTTCAGCCGGCACACCGGGACCCCCCCGGTACATTTCCACAGATCCCTGCTCAGCAAGTCACCCTCGCCTGCTGGGGCCACCAGTGCTAAACCCTCTGCTCTCCTGTTGGTGTGGGGAGAAGGTCAGGGTGACGGCATCTCCGGCTGACGGGAGCAGGGGCTCAGGGGGCTCCAAGCAGCACCCCAGCCCAGGGCACCACACCAGCACCCACACCAGGGCCACCATTGTCACCTGCCAGGGCCACCCGGCAAGAGGCAGATGCAGCACCACAACCCCGACCCTGCCCCGGCGTGGACAGCCCCCCATGGCAGCAGGGACCCCACAGGCAACAGCTGGGCCAGAGCAGCACTGCTGGTAATTACTAATTAAAATGCAGATGCTCCCCAAACTGCAACTTTTAGTTTCTCTAGCAACTGCTAAATCAAAAGCAACGAGGCAGGGGAACACTGAGTCGTGCGGCGGGTGCCACCGCACCGCGGTTCCGGTGTCAGTGCAGGCAGGGGAGGCTGGTTCTGCCCCGGCAACCCCAGCCTGGCCACGCAGCCACGCGTGGCATTGCCATCCTCACGTGGCATTGCCATCCTCGATGCTGGGGACCCGGCCGGTGGGTGCCCTACGCCAGGCAGGGGGCTGAGCCCGGGGGGACCAGCAGGCATCACCCCGCCTTCCCCCTCCTTCACCCCATCCCGCATCCCCTGGGCAGGAGGGGCTCAAACCCCAGGCAAGGTTGGATTTTCCTCCTTTTCTCTGTCCCCTTCTCACCCCCCCGGGTTAACCCCTGCCATGCCAGCACAGCCTGCCTTCACCCGGTGTTCACATTTGTGTCAGGAAAGCGGAGGGCAGTGTCCAGCCCATGACCAGACTGGGCACCCCAACGGGGGAATAGGGGGTATTTTCCCCCAGGACCATCCTCTCCTGACCCTGAGAGCGACCGCAAAAAACCCGAACAAATAGAAAACTCAGAGGTTAACGTGCCCTGCCCACGGAGCTGTGTTAAAATGTGTTTTAGGAAGAAGGATGCCCCGTTCCTCTTTAAACGTCCACCTAAACACCTCCCCAGTGTCACCCCCTTGCATTGCCGCTCGCTTTGCTGCGCCCACCCTGGCACCTCAGGCAGTGACGCTGCAGCAAACCATCTTCTTCCTTATTATTATTTCACTAGTCTTCCTCACACCAGCAAAGTTTTTGCATCCTCACGTTGCCTGTTGGTGCAAAGAATAAATAGTTTTTGGTCCCCAGGGCCTCTTCTTGGCACAGCCCTTCCCTGATGCCTCCCCATTAACAAGGCCATTTAGGGAATCTGTCCATGAGCGGATTTTTAATCCATCTACTGTGCCCTCTTAATTCCTCATAAAACAAGTTTTTAATCAAAATGTCATGTGGCAATAAGTGAAAGTCTGGAGAGAAATCAGCGGTGCTCTGCTGGTGCTGCTGCCCGTACCTGCCCGGCTCTGCTCCTGCCCAAAGAGGCAGCAGGTCTGTTGCACTGGGCTGATGTGGGATACACAGCAGCTCCCCTCATGGCTCTTTGACATAATCCCATATGAACCCTCCACTGTTTTGCTGAGCTCAGCATCTCTGCAACTGGCCTTTGCTTTTTGCACTGTCCCATTTTCTTTACCATCCTGGTCCAGGAGAAAGTGACTGCCTCCAGCATGTGGTTCGGGCCAGGCTCCAGGCTTTGGGCATGTCTCAATTTTTCCATCATTTGTACAAATTAGTGTCTGGAGGACTCGTCAGCAAGACCTCCTAGCAATGGGGTGGGTTGCCTGCACCCGGGGACCTGCTGCACCCGTGCAGCATCTGCCGCATC
>NW_009648332.1:8673618-8674127 GCF_000708025.1 Charadrius vociferus | reverse complement strand
TGGGGCGCGGGTGGCACCGGGTGTGGTGGGGGGTGCGTGGCCGTCTGGGGACACGGCAGGGAGGGAGGGCAGGCGACCGGCACGTGAGTGCTCAGTCTCGCTCCTGTCCCCAGCACGCCTGTTGCTCGGAGAGAGCTGCCAGGGAGAATGGAGTGGGCACTTAATCTCCCCCTATAAGTTTAATTAATGGGCTGCAGCGCTCATTCTGTGCTGCTGCCTTAATTGGTACAAGCTGCAAACGCTGTGGAGCCTGGAAAAAAACATTTGGAAATGAAAAATATATTAAGCAGGAAACAGATCAATGGCTCTTAATGAAGCTGATTCGGGGCTGCCTGTCGTCGAGGGGCCGGGGCATGGGAGACACCGCCGCCACCCCGACTCCATGGCCCTGGCACTCGCTCTCGTTAATGCCGACGAGCAGCCCCGCTCCTGTCCACAGGACAAGAGTGGTCTGGGGCTGTACTGTCTCTGTGCAGGGCTGTGGGGCTCTTCCCCTATGTTTTTGGGGA
>NW_009648332.1:8671974-8673313 GCF_000708025.1 Charadrius vociferus | reverse complement strand
GGTGGGGCTGCGCTGAGGGCTGTAATTGCCTAGGCTGTGCACAGAACATTAGCTGCGCTTCCCAGATATTTACACAGGGGAAAACAAAGTCATAACTCACCAAATAAATAACCTCCCAGGCACGGCACTCGAGAAGCGGGTGCTCCCCCGCGCTGGCACAGCCGCCCCAGTGCAGAGCATCCTCTGCCGTCCCCTGAGTGCTGGCAGCACACACACACACCCCTCCCCGGGACACGCGCTGCGGGGGCAGAGAGGGCACCCAGTGAGCTGAGCAGGGGGCAAACACATGCTGGGGCACAGCAGTGCAGTCCACCCCATCGGGGACAGAGCGGTGAAAGACCAGGGACTGGGTTTCGGCTGACATCCCAGCTCCCGCGCAGTGGGGCAATCCCAGTCCCTTCCAAATCAATGGGACCAGGAGGGTCTTGCGGGTGTCCCACATGCCAGCACACACCCCAAGAGCACCCATCGCTTGGGGGCCAGGCCTGTGGGACCTATAGATCTCCCTGAGCCCCGTGTGGAAGCAGGACGCCGCACGGGAAACGTGGACCTCGGCGCCGGCCCGTTTCACGCAATACATTTCATTTAATATTTGGCATTTCGCTTCGTCTGCTTGACAGCCAGCTAACAAATTAGCACGGCATGGTATCAATAGCTCCAGACTGTGTAGATTAAAATCTGTTTAACCAATAGAACCCAAGAATAAAATAGCCAATGAGGGCAGCATGGCCACGAGGGCTGGGACTCTGCCAGGGCTTCAGCGTAGCTGGGAGCAGAGCAAACCCCATTCAGGTGACATCCAAGGAGGCTCAGCTACCAAGTGACCAAGCAGGGTGACCCTATGGCTCCCAACGTCGGCAGGAGCAAGGAGGAGCCCGGCTGTGACCAGGGAGCATGTGGGGACAAGCAGCCTCTCCGTGCCCCTCGGCTGCCCCGTTCACCCGGCGTTGGGCCGGGGTCCGCGGGGACCACTTTGGTTTCCTGCCGCTAAATCCTGGCCCCACTAATGTGATTGCTAACGGCACGCGGCCCCTAATGGGGAAAGTACACTGCAGCCTGCCTGCCTGCCCGGGACAAATTGCAAATCTCGTTATGGGTTTGTGTCCAGATTTTTAACGTGGTAATAGCTCCCCAGCCCAATTACGCCTTTGGCTCAGTCCCCTGATGGTCCCCAAGAAAGGGCTTAAGCAGCTGCACTGTGCCATGCTCCCGGGGCGAGGACAGAGGTGGGGGGACAGGGGTTGTTTATGGGAACCCCTTTATGATGCCCCAGAGCCCCCCCAGAGCTGCCCTTTGGTGGCAGTGGCCCGACGTGGTCCCCAGTGATGCGCGGGCAGGG
>NW_009648332.1:8669880-8671899 GCF_000708025.1 Charadrius vociferus | reverse complement strand
CTTTTTTTCCCCCCCTGCCACGCAGGGGCACTCGGCCCCTGCCAGGTTCGAGCGCAGCCGTGCTGCTCCTGGTCAGCCACGCACGGCTGCTCCTCACGGCGTCTAGTTAGAAAAAGAGAGAGAAAGAAAAAAGAAAAAAAAAAAAAAAACTGGATAAATAATTTAAAACATGAAATCCTTTGCACCTCTTTAGTGCTTTGCACTTTCAAAGCCCGGCGTGCCCATTAACTAATGAACCACATCAAACGTGCTCTCGCCTCGCATCTTGCTGGCCTCTCTGTCATACCAGCCTCTCCTGACTCCCTGTCCCTGCTGTCCCCAACCCTTCCCAGGCCCCCTGGCATGTCACCACCAACCCTTTCCCAGCCTGGGGCTCTGCGGCAGCAGCCCCAGTGCAGCACCAGGGTGCCCTTGGGCTCCCTGTGACCCCCCCCCTGCCGTGGGCTGTGCCCCTCACTGCTCCCATTGTCACTGGGATTACTGGTGAGCACTGTAGCGCAGGGATGGTGAGACTGTCACATTTTGGTTGTCATTACACATTCATTACTCAGTATCTTCTGCAAGCTTTTGAGAGTGTTACGGAGTTAAGACCACGTAAGTACAGGGATCATTTTCCTTCTCCCACCTCCGAAACGCAGCCGCCCCGCAGCAGGGTGTAATAGCTGTTTAGCGACACGCAGGGATGTTACTCAGCAGGGGGAGAGGGATCCCACGTCCCCGAAAGGTGACGGATGCATGAGTGTAAATTACCCGAACTGAGCATTTCACCGCTTCTGCTCTTGCAAAAGTGGTGGGCAGAGGTGCGGGAGGGGACACGCTCAGCCCCCCCGTGAGTGCACGCTGCTCTCGGCTCCGCCGCCTCTCCGCAGCCCTCCTGGCTTGGGAGCCACCCCTGCTCCCAAGGGACACGATGCTGTGTCCCCAGCCGGCCCCGCTCCCGGTGTCACAGCCCCGCGCGGGGGATGCTCGGGGTCCCCAGCCCCGCTGCGGGCAGGGCGGCAGGAGCAGGCAGGGCTGGTGTTTATGGGCAGCCCCCTGGGCGTGCGCCCGCTGCCTGCGGGGCAGCAGGAGAAGCGGGGTTTAGTCCAAACAAAGAGGTGTTTTCAGAGGGCTGAAATTAATAACACAAACCCTAATTTAAAATTATATTAGGCTATCAATTACTCCCCAAGCGTCCAAGAGCTCCACTGGCAGCATCAAATTGCCAGCTGTGATAAATGGTTTTATTGGAATTTCATAAGGTCTGAATTATTTGCAGATAGGAAATTTTCGTAGATTAATTAAAATTTTGTAACGAGCTGGAGTGGTTTGCGGCACTCCCGCCCGCTGTTGGCCCAGGGCAGGATCGGGGCTCTCCTGAAACACATCCCGAGGTTGTCCTCAGGGACCGCTGCGGCAGGAGTGGCCCTGCCAGTGCCGTGGGAGCATCGCGAGGAAAGATTCTTCGTGTTTGGCAAATTGGTGGAGCCAATTATCAAAACCTGAGTGGCTGGAAGATTGCAACGTGTTCGGCTTGAGCCAGCACAGCTTCTGCACAGGAGCATCCAGCCTCATTTGTTACATTAGAGTTCTTCTAATGCTTCAGTAAAGAGTGGGTAGAAGAAAAACCACTCAACATAGTTTATTCAGATTTTCAAAAGGCCTTTCGACGAGATCCAGCACAGGAGGTTACTATAGAAATTAAGTTGTCGTGGAGCGAGAGGCAAAGTATTGCCATGGATCAAAGGCTCACTGAGAGAGAGAAAGCAGAGGAGGAATAAACGGGCAGTTGTCATCCCAGCACAGGGCAGCTGCGGGGGCTTGCAAGCTCCATCACCATCGTGTGTCCCTTAACATATTCATGGGGCGTCTGGGGAGCAGCAATTTGGGAGACAGGATTTTGGAGGTATAACAGGGTCCGAGAGCCTGTTGGACGTGGCAGGCGTGATGCTGGCGTGCAGGTCATAGCAGAGCCGTGTGGCCACGCTGCGGTGAGCATCCCTAGGAGGCTGCTCATGGGTGACCACAGCCTCGCGCCTC
>NW_009648332.1:8668118-8669821 GCF_000708025.1 Charadrius vociferus | reverse complement strand
GGGGAGCAGGGGCAGGGCTGCCAGGTGGCTGGGCAGACCACCCTCTGCTGTCCCCACTTCTCAGCTCACACCGTGCCGCCGTGGTTATCCCAGCAGGAACGTGGTTTGGGGCAGTGCCAGCCCCGCTGGTCTCTGCCCCTGGCTCCGGGGCTCTGGTGCAGGGCATGGCATCGTCCCGTTGGGTGGGTGAAACCCCAGCTCCCACGGTGGCAGTGCCAGCAGGAGTCCTGCCCTTGCAGGCAGGTTGTGGCAAAGCCCTGGTGCTGTGGCCAATGCCTTTGGGGTACGGATGGGCTGTCCCACACCGCCCACGGTGCGACGTGTCCTCACATGGCATCTCGGCGCACAGCTCTTGTACAGGGCTACCGACGGGCAAAGCAGTGCCTGCGGGGAGAGGTCTCCCTGGCGGGACACTCTAGGGGGACCGCTGCAGGCAGCGCCGGGGCAGGGAGCTCACCGGCAGCCCACGCACGGGCGCAGGCGGGAGCTTGAGGAGCCAGTGCTGCAGGGGGGAGATGGAGGAGCCAGTGCTGCGCTTGCATGTTTCCCAAGGCTACAGCGTGCGGTGCCGCATGGCACAGCCCGGTGAGCCTTTGTTCTCCTCTGGGCTCCAGGAGTTTCCGCCTCTCCCGCGGCCGCCTCCGACTCCACACACTGGGGAAGTTCCCTCCTTCGTCTGGCAGCGCTCCCCAACCCAGTTTGCTGCTTTGCTGTCATTAGCCCTGGCAAGAGCCCTGCCGGCGCGGCCGCAGCTCCCTCCCTCCCGCTAACAGGCAATTACCAGCCGAGACGAGAGACGGCCGTGATTACTGCACGGCTGGCTGCTTCCCCCAGCGCCAGAGCCTGGCCTTAGGGAACAGCCCCAGCCCTGTCCTGGCCGCCCCACGCACAGCCACGAACCCACGGCTGCTCCTCCGGTGGGGGGTTGGTGGCCCCGTGGGGTGTGGGTGGTGAGTGCCGCGAGAGGAACTGCGTGAGCCCCGGGGAGCCGAGCGATGAGCTTACATAGCCCCTGCATGTGTCCGGCACGCACTGCCTTGCCGACCTGGCCGTGCCGGTGCTTGAGGGATGCCCTGGTCACGAGCAGCAGCAGCCAACTTCTCCCAGCTCCTGAGCTGCAAACAGGACACGCTCCCAGGACCAGTGATTTCCTGGGGAGATGGCCGAGGCTTAGTTTAGCAAGCAGGAGGACTGGCGATGCCATGCTGTTATGCAGTGCTGTCCTGTTCCTGGAGTCACCCTCTGCCCTGCCAGCATGGGAGAGGCTCAGAACCCAGAGGTGCTGCCTGTGCCCCCCCCCGGAGCAGAGCTGAAGGCCCCCAGCCTCAGTGCACAGCTCCGTCTGCCCGCTGCATGACGGCAAGGGGGACGCACTTGGGGATGCCACGACCCCCCTGCTCCTCTGTGGGGCAAGACCCTTTTGCACGCACATCTTCCAGCTGCGAGGAGCGAACGGCAATTTACTTCTTGCCAGGAAAAGCCAAGCAAGAAAGACCACGATGGGTGACTCGGAGTCCCCTGTGCTCCCGGATGCTGGCTGGAGTGGTGCGGAGAGGTGGGGTGTGTGCTGGGGCCCCCCCAGCCCGCCCGCCCTGCACAGACATAAGGTCATCTGGGCTTTGGCCCATGGCTGCCCCATCCAACGCCCCTGTCCCCACAGGCATCCCCAGCGGCTGGGGAGGGGGCGGGGGCACCGCGAACCC
>NW_009648332.1:8663771-8664278 GCF_000708025.1 Charadrius vociferus | reverse complement strand
CCAACGCCCCTGTCCCCACAGGCATCCCCAGTGGCAGAGGAGGGTGCGGGGCCACTGAGAACCTGTTCAACGGGAAAGGGGCCCCACGGGTGCCTGTGAGCAGATAAGGGCGGGAATGTAAACACCCTCCCGGCTCCGGCATCTCAACTATCTGAAGTAGCAAGTGCCTCCAGAGCAAATTCCTCCCCCTCTGCCTCCTGCCTCAACTGCGGGGCCCTCCTGCCCTCATCTGCAGGGTCCTGGCCAGCCCTTGCTGTCCCGCAGCCCCCCATTTTTATTCTCCCCACATGTGTGTTTGCCTCCTTCCCCCTCTGCCCCCACTTGGCTCCTCGGGAGCCTCCCGGGACACCCCACATTGTCACCCCATCCCACCAGGAGCCTCAGAGGAGGAGGGTGGTGGTCCCCCCTTACTCCAGCAGCCTCAGCCTCCTGCTCAGACTGGTTTTGCCAGATGAAGAGTCTCTGCTGTGCAACCCTGCCAGTGGTCAAAGGGCACTTCTCACTTCT
>NW_009648332.1:8630926-8663233 GCF_000708025.1 Charadrius vociferus | reverse complement strand
GGGGAACATCTGCCCTGCTCACCTCTGCGTTCCCTCTGCATCCCCCCTGCCCCCGGTGTCCCCATCCAGCATGGTCCACGGGGGCCACAGCTGGGTTGGGAGATGGGTGATGGCGGGGGGTGGGGGGTGTGAAATGCAGCAGGATGAAGCGATGTGCCACACACAGCTGAAAAATAACGCCGGCATTCACGCACGAGGCAGGGCTTTCAATTGCCGCTTGGGTAAGGGACCTCAGCGTCCCTGCAGGCTTCTCTCTGAAGCACCAGCGATGCTCAGAAAGGTGAGGAGAGGGATGGACAGATGCTGGAAAGAAAACAGAAACCGCAGCGGCAGCATGTGCCAGTGTGGCAGAGCCACAGCCTGAGCAGTGCAGCTCAGCGAGGGACCGAGCACCGTCCAGGCAGGGTGAAAAGCTGTGGCCAAGTTTTTGGTTGAGATTCAATGAAATTCAATGGCCTGGGAGTCTTCATCAGCACTCACCGTGTCTCTTAAAACGAGGAGAGCACACGAACTAGATGTTTGGGCAGGTTTAAAACCAATGAAGTATTTTCTTACAGCATACAGTTAAACCGCAGAGCCCACGGCTGCCAGGTCTGGCAGGGGCCGAGGGGCATCGCTCCCCACCTTTTTTCTGTGTATCCATGGGGTTTGCGAGAGCAGACAGCCCTAGCAATGCCCGCCAGCTTCACCAGAGGAGTCAGTGGGCACAGGCACAGGGGGACAGCCCAGTGGCACCGCCAGCTCCTGGGGCTGGCTTTGGAAACGGTGCACTTGCACTGTCCTGGGAGTCGCTGGTAGCAGCAGACTCCGGCTCTTTAAAATGAACGGTGCTTAAAATTCTCTTCGCTGATGACTGAAGACTGATGGATGAGCGGCATTTCTCTGCATTTCCAAACAAATTTTTGGTGGCAGCTCTGCCACTGGCCTCCTTGCCCGCTGCCTGGGTACCGTCCCCGGACACAGTGATGGCCAGAGCCACTCTCGGGGACACACACCCAGGAAAGGTGAGCACAGGCAGCAAGCAAGGAATTGCTATGAGCTGTAGTTAAACCAGAAAATGAGCAATCCCTCACTGCACAGAGCTGCGGTGGGCTGCTTTAGAGGGTGGATAGATCCATCTCAAGAGCCGCTGAGCCTTTAATCCCACCTGCTAATCCCCTACCTGAACCTTTCCCTTCATCTTCCAGGGACTTTGGTGCCTCATCACCGCAGGGTGGTCTCTTCAGAGGGACCCCCTGAAGTTTGGTGCCTCCAGCAGTCCCTTATCTGAGAGTCAGAGCTGGCGCTGATGCTGCTGCAGAGGTTTCTCTCTGGCGTGGGGGGGGATGGGGCTGCAGCCCTGAGCCCCCAGACAGCCCCAGCCTCCGCAGCGATGCTCGAGCGGCTGCTGTGAGATGCTCTGTGGTGTGTGCGGTGCCGATGGCTTTTCCTCCCTGCGGGTTTGTTTCCCGGCTCACCGTGACCTGCTGTGCCCAATGTCATTCCCAACCCCGGCCATGTTTTAACAGCTTGAGAGCACTGGAGGAGCGGCACGGAGGTGTTCCCCAGGCGTGGGGCTGCGAAGGCAGCGTGAGCAGACAGTGCTGACACTGCATGTCACAGCCTGGGCACAGGGACTGCTGGCCCGTGGCCAGGGGCTTCTCCTAGGTGGCAAAGTGTGTTTGGATGAAAGGCGGGATGGCTCCTTGCCAGCAATCCCAGCAGGAGAGCTGGTTGATGGACCCCAGCTTGGTTTTCCCCAGACACCCCCCCTGCCCTCCCATAGGCACTGGGGCGGCTGCAGAGGAGGTGGCTCACCCCAAGAGCCGTCCCAGGGGCGAAGCTGTGCCCCTGTGCAGAGCCCTCTGCCCGGAGGTGGGACACCGGCCGAGGCTTGCGGGCAGCAGGGGCTCGGGCACAGCCCACGGGAGGGGACGGGGCCACCGAGATGACCTTCAGGAGCGGTGGCGGTATCAGCCGCCAGCCCTGCTGTGGGAGGCTGAGCGAGGAGGCCATTAGGGGTGTCAGATGTCTGCGATGCCATTACACATGTGATGCCTGTCTCTACACCCGGTTAATTATTAATGGGGTCCGTGTTGCTGCCGAGGGGGGCACAGCCAGGCTAACCCGGCACCAGTCGCCCTGTGCAGTGACTGCTGCCAGAAGTGAGTCTCCCACTGTAGCGCGGCCGTTCCCGCAGCGGCCCCCGCTGCCTGTGGCACAGCAGCGAGGCAGCCCTCGGAGCAGGGAATCCCGCATCCCACGGAGGAGCTGTGCCACCAGCCAAGGACAAACACATATTCACAATAACGCCTCTCTTTTCTCCCCTGCAGACTTTGTGCCTTTTTTTCTCTTCTCCTTCTCTCCTCCTGGCTTTGCCATATGCAAAAAGGAGTAAATAAAGAACACTGATGTAAAAAAAAAAAAGAGAGAGAGAAGGATCAAGGGGAAAAAAACGATCAAGCAATCCTTTCCCTGGGATCTCACTCACACCAGCCCCGTGGTGCACTGTGGTTTGCAGGACCGTGGGGCTGCCTGCTCTGCACCCTGGATGCTGCAGCCAGGAAGGACCCGAGGCAGCCAGGAAAGCACCAGCGAGCCCAGCTGGTGTGATGGCATGGGGATGCCACACAAGGCCATGAGAGGGACTTGAGCAAGAGTGACTTGGACAGGCACAAGAGGTGCCTCCCACCCCAAGAAACATGTTGAAAGCACTGCTTGGGTGTTTTGCAGTATTTTCCCCAACGGGTCTCAGGCAAGGCTCAGTTTGGCTTCATCTGCTCTTTAAAGATGGCTGGGGGAAAAGAGAAAAAGATTTCTGAATTTCAATAAGAGCCCCCTTATCTCAGCCTCCTCCATCAAGGCAGCTCCCCACTCCCAGCCCTCCGGCCTCCTTCACTTAGCCATTTACATGGTAATGGTGTCTTTGGCCCAGGGTTAAATGGGGAATTTGCACTGGTGCCTGGCTGCTGGCTTGCCCTTGGGGGTCTGCCCCAGTCCCCTGCCCACAGCAAGGGTGCAGCAGGGGACCCGCTCTGTTTAGTGCTGGCAAAAGCACGGGGAGAGCCCCGGGCACTGAGGTTTGGGGTGTCCCAAGGCCACCCAGCACACCGGTCCGTGTGGGGTGCGTGGACGGCACGAACCTCCCTGCGGGACCACTCAAGCTTGGCACTCAGCACCGCTTCTTCCCTGCTCTTGCCAGATGGTGACTGGTGCAGAAAGGCAGAAATGTTTAGTAGATATTTCTGTTCTGTATTTGGAATGAAGCAGGAGGATATATTCATCTCCAGATGATACTGTGGATGGAATATAAATCCTGCCATCTGTAACAATGGGGGATGTGAGGCATGATCTCCTCGAATTCAGCATTTACAGATCATCCGGACAGCTGATGCTTGAGTCTAGAAGGAACTAGCTCAAGCCAATGCTACGGTTTAACAGATCTTAGAAAAATGGGCAAATTCCAAAAGATTGGAGAAATGTCAGTCTAGTTGCAGTGTTAAGAAAAATTTAAAGGCACAGCCCAGAGACCTACGCGTCAACCGGTCTGTCTATGGGTTTTTTGTGGGATCTTTTTTTGGATGGACTTATAGTTCTGGTTGATAAAGGCAAGGGTCACAATATAGCAAACTTGGATTTCTTCAAAGCATTTTGCTTATTACTACATGACATTTGGATTAAAAAAACGACGCGATAGAAGGAATTTTCAGGTCACACACTAGATGGACTAAAATCTGTTTCAGACAGATCTCATTGCGTGGTGGATACTGGGGAGACTTCAAAGGATGGAGGTGTCCTTGGCGGGGTCCCTCAGGGAATCTGTTCCTGTTGCTGCACTATGTATGATTTTATCCGGTGATCAACCTGATTATAAAAAAGCTGAGATGGTGAAGCCTGCAGGTGAAGCAGTGACTGGTAGGGATGTTCATAACAAGCAGACCAGGTCGCTCTTCTAGTATCTTCTAAATTCCCTGTTGAAATGGCCATAATCCAACTAAATACATTTTAATACGGCTGCAGGCAAGGGAAGGCATCTGGGAACAAAGACCGCAGCCTTTAGCTCCAGGATGGGGCTCGGAAAGCTGAGACTCAGAAGAAGGCTCAGGAATGATTGCAGGTAACTACCTCTACATGAGCTCTCATTTCAACAGCACACTGAAAGCAGCTAACACCTTCCTTGAATATATAATGGAAGAATATCAAACAAAATTAGGGGAGCAATCTCGCCTCTGTTCACGTTACTGTTGAAATGATTACTATAGATGTTATTTCCAACTTGGGCATCCAGAATTAAAAAAGACACCAAAGTTCTGCAAAGGAAAGCCATATGTAACGTCTAGGCATCAGAAAACAAGCTCTGGTACGAGACTGGAAGTGTACAAACTGCTCAGCTTGCTGGAGAGAAGATTGACAGATGCCCCGACCTCGGCGAGAAGAGCTTCTGACAGTTCAGCAGTCTCTGTCTCGCAGAGGAGCAACAAGATCTGAAGGCTGAAGCAAAAGTTAAAAAATTCAGCCTGGGAAGAAGATACAAGATCCTAGCAGGAGGGCAGGAGATGCCGGAAGAGCTGACTACAAGGCAGCAGATTTACCATTTTTTGTAAGAAATTCCCATATGTGAGATAGGTAAATCCTGACTCTGGGGAGGCTTGTGCACAACCTCTTCTGCACCCAGAGGTGCTTCAACCACCCCTGGGACACCAGGACTGCCTGTGTTGGCCTCGAGATGTTCATGGCCTGCATGCCACAGGGGACAGGAGGTGGCTCAGGACCGATTCTGTTTTCCTCTCTCCTTTCCCAGGATGGAGAGTGCAGGTCAGCAGGGCCAGGCAGCCACTCAGTTGGACACCCTGCAGAGGTGGTCTGGGATGCCGAGCTATTTCCGATGGCTCTGATCTGTGTCCTCCAGGCTACATCCTGACAGCGCCGGGAAAATGTAGCAGTGTTGCCCCACACCAGGTACCCTCCTTGTGCTAAGCTGAGCCCTCAGCCCATAGCACACCTTGTGCATGCCCCTACCCAAGTGCCTCTCCGAGCACCCTGCTCCTCTCTGGAAGGTACAAGTGACTCATTTGGTGAAAAAATGCCATGGACCAAAAGCAATGTTTTAGGTTGGGTTGTTTGATTTTGTTTGGTTTGTTTTGGGTTTTTTTTTTGGTTGGTTGGGGTTTTTTGTTTTTCTTTTTTTGGGTTTTGGTTTGTTGGTTTTTTTTAAATAAGAAAATATATCTATTTTGTTGAAATCAAAGAGTTTGGAAGTTTGGTGTGTTATTTCCCCTGCCTCTTCTTCCATCTCTTCCCATTAGTTGTTCCTGCTCCAGAGCAGAGCAGAAGGATGGTGGGTGGGGACTGCCTTATGACTTTTCCCTTTCTAGCTGGCACAGGGCCAAACTTCCTCAACTTTGGAAAAGTGACAGGAGGGAAAAGCAAAAAAAAAAAAAAAAAAGGCACTAATTCTGGTGATCTGGAATGGCAGAATAAGAAAAACAGGGGTTTGGGTTTGTCTTTTTTTCCAAAGAAGCAAAAGAGGGGAGCAAAAGAAAAATCCATGAAGAAGCAGGTGGAGAGAACCTGGATGGACAAAACAGAGGGAGGATGTGCAGAAAGGCCCAGGTTTTAAAAGCTGAAACAAATTAAGGAAAAGCTTTCATTGGAACCAAGCAAAATGGAAACAAGATTGAGATTTTTTTCATGAAGTTGCTTTTCCATTTGTCTCCGTTTGGGCAACAGCTAGAGCCCCGGCGGGGGCACAGCAGCATCGCTTTGGGAAATGAGCTCATCTCCTTTGCTAGAGAAATCTCCTGTAGAGCCTCTGCACCAAGCAGCCCTCAGCAAGAAGAGGGTCCGGAGGAGGTGTTTCACCACGTCAGGGCTCTGCGCGAGGGTTTCTGACTCCGCGCGGGCAGGAAAATGAGTCTGTGATGAGAATGGGCAACTTAGAGGGAGAATTAGAGAGGGAATAAGCAAAATATGTCAGAGCTGTCTCTGCGTTGAGGCTGGAAACCAAGGGAATAGGCGGGAGGAATGAGAGGTTCTCATGCATGAAGACGGTTGTGATTTATCTGGCATTGCAGGGGCCTTGTGGGAGGGTATGTGACTGAAATACCGGTGGGGAACCGTGCGGAGGCACTGCGGCTGGGGGGAAGCATGGGGAGGAGCGCCGGACCACCAGCCCCCCAAGCAGGCATGCCGGCGAGGGGGAATTAGCAAAATCCTGGAGATGACAGCAAAGGCAGCCACCACCATCGCGGCCGTGGAGCCCTTTTCCACCAGGATGGAGCCTTGGTGCCGATCGCAGGGCTCATGGGAGGCCCCACCGTTGTTTAGAAGAAAAGCTCATTTTTATTCATAATTAATTGCAATGCAGATCAGCGGATGCACATGTGACGGGCTTAAACGTTAAAGCTCAAACATAGGATTGTTGAAAACTTAGTGACTCATTAATAACAGACAGGCTTGTACGGAGAAGATCATTAAGTAAATGAGTTACAGAGGGCTGTGAGAAACTGCCATAACCTGAACCTCAGCCAGAGGCTTTTGGGGTGAAATTCAGGCTGGGCAGTGGGTCGGCTGCCGGGCCGTATGCGGCTTTCGCCTTAAGACAGGAGGATAAAAAGGCTGGCAGCCACCAGCCGGGCTCTAAATCCCTCTCTGCAGAATAGGCAGTTATTTACGCTGCATCATTTCCAAAACAAAAAGCTAAAAAAAAAAAAAAAAAGGAAGAAAAGAAAGTAGGAATAAGACATTTTCTGACAGGAGGGAGTCCCTATTTGCTAAGTTTTGTTGGAAACACAAGGCAAAAAAAATTTCATATTTAGTCAAATACGCCACAAATGAAGCAGAAAATAATTCTCTCTGGTAGTGGAAGAGTGGTGCCAGGGTGCTTTCTGGCAGAGAGGGCAGAGACAAGACTGCACGTGCAGTGAATGTCAGCAGAGCAAACCCTCGCAGAGAGGCGAATATGCTCAAGCGAGTGGTGAAACTTTCGAGGGCAAAAGATGAGGAATTGGTGTGTAGCCACCAGAAGTTGGCAATATTGCCAAACACAAAAACCTATGCCTCGATCCACCCAAAACAACACGTATTTGGTGTTATTTGCCTTCCAGCTTCTGAGAAGGCGGTTGCACTATGTTCTAACACCCTTCTCTGAAACTTTGTGGGACATAATCAAATACTGGGTTCAGTTTTGGGCTCCTCACTACAAGAAAGACATTGACGTTCTGGAGCATGTCCAGAGAAGGGCAACGAAGCTGGTGAGGGGTCTGGAGAACAAGTCTTATGAGGAGCAGCTGAGGGAACTGGGGTTGTTTAGCTTGGAGAAAAGGATGGTCAGGGGAGACCTTATCGCTCTTTACAACTACCTGAAAGGAGGTTATAGCCAGGTGGGGGTCGGTCTCTTCTCCCAAGTAACAAGGGAAAATGGCCTCAAGTTATGCCAGAGGAGATTTAGATTGGATATTAGGAAAAATTTCTTCACAGAAGGGGTTATCAAGCATTGGAACAGGCTGCCCAGGGAAGTGGTGGAATCATCATCCCTGGAGGTATTTAACAGACAGGTAGACATGGTGCTGAGGGACATGGTTTATTGGTGGTTTTGGCAGTGTTAGGTTGATGGTTGGACTTGGTGATCTTAAAGGTCCCTTCCAACCTAGACAATTCTATGATTCTATAAACTTATTTCCCCCTCCAGAACAAAATAAATTGGCCAGAACTGGTGAATCTGAAAAGATGGACTTATGAAATTACCCTTGAAACTGGAGCCCAAGGCAGTGCTACGCTGAGCCAGCCCTGTCCAAGCTGTGGGTGCAAGGTGATGGGCATGGGGCGATGGGCATGTGGTGATGGACATGGGGCAATGGGCATGGGAAGAGGGGCATGGGGTGATGGGCATGCGGTGATGGGCATGGGGTGATGGGCATGCAGCAATGGTCATGGGGTGATGGGCATGCAGTGATGGTCATGGGGCGAGGGGCATGGGGTGATGGGCATGGGGAGAGGGGTATGGGAGCGAGGGAGAGCAAGAGCCTCTTGGAGGGGAGGCAGCAGGCACCTCACCTGAGAGGCACAAACCACTTCAGAAATCACCATCTGAAAGCAATACAAGGTACTATAGTTAAGGGAATTAATCGGGACCCTATAACAAAGGCTGCTTCGCATGTAGGATATAAACAAGAATAATAACACGCAACACTATTTGTCTTTAGATAAGCACCAGGTAATACATTTCCAACAATTCTATCCAGATGCACCACTTGAGAACCTCTCCTAATTGTGAAATCAGAAATATTTTTGCTGTAAATGCCACAGGATGACATATAGGGAGATATTCACCCCGTGCCACTCCACACTCTTTGCGACAGTCGATTCCCACTTTAGTTTAAAGGTTGGTGCACAGAATGTCATTTATATTTAAAAAAAAAAAAAATTCTACTGCAAAGTAGGAGAAACATTTGCTATAATAGGCTTAACCCGTGAGGATTCTCAGATATCTGGTTGAGCTGAGACTGTCTGGAAAGGGAATACCACATTAAACTCCAAAGATCGGTTACTTCAATGATTTCTCCACAACAGAAAAAAAAAAAAAAATGCCACTTTTAAGGAGTAAAGCAAAAATGTAACATAATATAGAAAATCTGGAAGTTATTGAAAGGATAAGAAATTTCAGATGGAGCTAATTCTGTGTCTGTCATTGAAAAGCCAGCTTAAGGGGGGAGATGCTTTGGTTTACATTATTTAAATGCAACTGCAACACATGAACACTGTTCTGTGAAACCACCGTATGACAGGCAGGTTCCCAGCAAAAGGGGAAAAAAATCACTGTGAAATGAAGGGCATTTGCTTCAGCAAATAAACTGTGAAGAGACAAGCTTAAATCTAACTTCAACAAGATCTTTAATATGCTATTTGGATGTTGTAAGGGTATGAGAATGCCCTTTGATATTAGTCCTGCTCCTGAGATATTTCACGCAGTAATTGCCTACATCTTTAAGGTACAATGTATTGAAGCTATGGTGATTGCTATACTAAATTGGGCGATGGCTCTAAAAAAGCAGAACCGAAGAGCCGGGCAAGAACTGCAGAGAGCGGAGAAGACACTTCAGAATGAACTTTAAAAGGTCAAAATTTGGTCTAGCAGAATTACCTGTACTGGCTTCGAGCTGAGCTACGATGGCTTTGTTGCCAATTTAGATAAAATAGAAGCAATAATTAGAATGTCTAGCCTCTAGGATATAAAGCGGATCTACGGAGATTTATGAAAACAATATACTATTTGGCAATATCTATTCCTAAATCTATGGCCAGTATTTCCTCAGGAGAGAAGTGCTGCGGTCTGAAATTGCCTGGCGTTAGGCAGGCAGAGAAGCAAGCGCTGGAAAGGCGAAAGCCATGGTGACGGAGAACCTCCAAGCACGCCCCGGGCTCGCTGCCCAACGCCTGCCTGCTCCATGCCTGAAGGCAGCAGGCAGCAAACCCCGGGTGAGCCATTCTGGGCTTGTCTGGCAAAAGCCGGGCAGGCGTTCGGCGCCGGAGTGGATTATCATCTGAGCCTTTGTGGGGTCTTTCTCTTGTGCCCGCCGGACGGACGCGACATGCCCTACGATTCCCTATGGGTCTGGATGAAAGCGGGGCAGTGAGCTCCGTGGCAGGCTCCTGGTCTCCCCAAAATCTGGGCCACCTGGGACATCAGCCTGCGCTAGCAGTGCTAATCATGGCAAAATACAAAACTGCCGAGGGTCTGGCACAGAAGGAGGCGTAGGCTTTGCCTTTGCAGAGCCTGTCTTGCACAAGCCCTGTCCTTCCAGTTCCACTGCAGAAAAAAAAAAAAAAAAAATAATAAAAGATGCAGAAGATTCTTTCCTTAGGAAACCCTGCAACTGCTTAAATCCAAGAGATACAGCACTGCCAAGTGTGCCAGAGCCCTGCGATGAAAGGGACTTACGACAGATGTGCCCCAGGTTATTCAGGGGCCCAAGAAGAATCCAGGCCATAGTTTGATGATGATGTAAATCCAGCTTTAGGGCTCTCAGCAGATCAAAAATGCTGCATCCTCATGCCACAGGAGTTAAAAAAAAAAAAAAAAAAAAAGATTAAAATAGGCTGCAGACTATTCCTTCCTTAGGAAACCCTGCAACTGCTTAAATCCAAGAGATACAGCACTGCCAAGTGTGCCCGGGGAAGAGCCCTGCTCCAGCTTCAGTGGGAGTGTGGAATACCCAGACCGGTCTGTTCCCTTCGGTCTATAACCACAGTAATATACAACTGCTGTTGTCAGCATCTAAATTTGGGCTGCCAAGCGCCATAAGTAAGCATCCCGTACATAGGGGTTCACTTAAAAGTCTCAGCTTCAGGAGGTGCTAAGCACCGTCTTTCCCACAGCAAAATACATATGCAAGTGTCTTTAACAGCTTTGGAGTCCTGACATACTTACGTTGGATGTGTGGATGTGTCAGATGCTCTGCCGTCTTTCTGTCCCGCTGCTCAGCATCTCGCAGAATCACACCCACGGTAATCAACAGGCAATAGTTAATAACATCAATAGTTAATAGCATGGAACTCTCTCCACGAAACTCCGGGTTGAATATCCTTTCCTAGAGACTTGCAAGCGCTCCTGTGAAGAAGCAAAGCCACCCAGAGTTTTCACCATCATTTTGGTGGTGAGCGGTTGCAAATGGAGGCGGCGAACCCCGCGCCTCCCCCAAAGGCAGAGGTACGTTGTGAGCGCTCGGCAATGACTTACCTGTTTTCCAGGTCCTCCCTGGAGATGCTGCTGCACCTTCATCAGTCCACTGGCTAGACAGAGCCAGCGGGTTGGTGCCAGGTCCTTTGTCCTGTCCCCATTTAGTTGTAAGCGGCTGATGGATGGTTCTGTCACCCATGGGCAATGACTGCCCGGAGTATGTGGTGCAGGGAGAATTGCGGTGCGAGTGGCCGGGCAGTGAGCACAGCGATTCAAAGAAAATCCACAGGTATAAAATGGCAGACAAGAAATACATGGCTGGGAAAGGATAAAAACCAGCATCAACATTACGGGAGAGCGTTAGGAAACGAGAAATAAGAAAACAGTGCATATACGTGGGCAGGGCCGTGACCTACTCGTTTAATCTATCAAAAATATGAACGCACCAGGTCCACATGAAGGCAAGTAAGTGCTAAAACGATGTACCCCTGTAACAGTATATGCTTGAACTGTGTATTTTAAATGCCCTCCATGTGGACAGCTTCGATCTAGTCACACTGCAGTGTTTGTGCATTAATATTTTTATTTAAAAACAAGAACAGAAGGGCAGAGGAATTAGGGAATAAATCCGAGTCCTCCAGCAACTGAAGGCTGAGTTGGGCTGACTCCAGGCTGGTTTGGGTTGGAGAGAACTGTTCTCACCTACCTTCAGTAATGATAATGAAGAAATTGAGGATTCTTCTGCGGGAAGCAGAGGATTTATGAGAGAGCAGCTGGAGAGGCCAAGAGCAAAGGATAAACACAGAGATGGTAAAAGACTATCTGACAAAACTCAGCCTACATATTGTAAATCTGCAGGTCCAGACACAGTGCGCCTGAGAATTTTAAAAGAAATCTCTGAAGACAATCTTGAAAAATAATCTTCCCTCCATCACAGGAGTTATCTGGGCCCTAGGAGAGGCCAGATGTGCATCTTATTACAAAAAAAAGGTTGAGAAGATGGGGCAGGAATTTGCCACCCACCTGCCCACAGCTCTCTGGCAGGAGAGTTTCAAACCGGGTGGTTTTTTTTACTCATCGCTCCATCTCCTCCTTTCCTGCTTCTCCTCGTTACTGCCTTACCGAGCCTACCACCTCTGCCCAGAGCTCCAGAAAACCGCGGGGAGCTCGGAGGCAAGGCAGCCTGCCTGCGGTGCTCATCGCCTGCACACACAGCCCCGTTCAGTCTTTCCTGTACGTCAGCATGTGGATGTTTGCACTCCACCTTTGCTTTTGCACGTGGAGCCTTTTTTTTTTTTTTTTTTCCCAAAACCTGAAGGGAACTGGATGTCAGTGGGGAGGGAAAGCTAACTCTACGTCTTAGTTTCAAACTCCAGCACTTCATATAACCCACAGCCTTTTTACGTGCAGTCGCTGGAAAACAAGAATTTCAATCACCTCCATTCTCAGATAACCCACTGAGCTGCCGCGCATCTCCCTCCCTCGCCAGGAAGCAGACGCGTTGCCCTCCTCCCCAGCTCTTTCTTGTTTTGGGAAAGGACTAAGATGTGAGGGAGTCATAGTGATTTGGGGAGCAAAAGCTGGGGGAATCAGTGGTATGAATTTTCTTGCGGACGAGGAAACTCCCCTTCGCCCAGTTCCTCCCAGCGCACAGTTCCTGCCGGGGATGAATCACTGAGCTGGTGAGCCGAGCGCAGGAAAATGTGGTAATGAGGAATCCGATGGGGGATGCACCTTGAGCCTTACAAGCAGCTTGTGGTTTTGGGACCTCTACAGTAATCAGAGCTGCTGCGCAATCAGTCGCTGCAAGGCACCCAACCGCCTGCTCTCTTCAACCCAGAGGGACATTCAGCAGGTGTGGAGGTGGGACCGCACTGCCTCTAACCCACTCCATCCCTGTGTCTTACAACTCATTTTCTTCCCTTTTTGAACAGACTGTCCTCATTATGCAGCCTGCTTCTCCATCTCCTGCGTGCTCTAACTAAGTTTTCTTAAAAACTGAATGAAAACTCCATAGATTTAAACAACTTGGTGTGGGCTAGAAATTGGTTGATGAGTCACAGGCTCAGATAGTAACCATAAAAATGAAACTTCAAAATTGGGAACAATTTTAGTGACGTTACCACAGTACTGGCACTTGCATTTAAAGTTTCATTAAGCAGAGAATGAGGTAACACCGTTCATATCAGCGTCACCAGCCTGGGATGCACCCAAATCTGCCCGGGAACGTTACAACCATGGGTTGAATGAAACAAGAGAGGACCCAGCACTGACAAACAGCAGTCTGGAACCTCGGAGAGAAAGAGGAATAGCTCGGGTAGCTGGAAAGCAGTGAGATCAAGGCTAATGGGTGAGAGCCAAGCTAATACTGTATAATTTTGCAGTTTAACAGCCCTGAACAGAGCTGACGCCATTCAGCACGGAGGGCCGGGCAGAGAGCTGTACAGCAGCTGCCGTGCGAACGACTGCTCCGGCGTCACCCCTCGGCAATGCCAGCAATGCTGCCGGCGTGGTCCCCCACCCCGTTCTTTTGTCCCTACCATGTCTGAGCACCTGCCAGCTGTGCACCAGCCCTGGGGATGGACGTCTCTTGCACCGGGCTCCACTCCCACCACCCCCTCCACCCCACCATGGGGAGAAGGACACAAGCAGCAGAGATGCGGGCAGCATCTCATTGAGCGTCTCCGCTTGCCCGAATGCAAGTTGTTCCATGTTTAAAATATGACAAATGTCCCTCCATTTTGAGAAATATAGGTAATAGGTAAGTAATAGGAATAATGCCAGGATTAAAGCACATGGTTATGAAAGACTGAAGGAACCAATGTTTTATAAACTAGCAGTGTGAAGAGTCAGAGGGGATGCAGCCTTGCCCTATAAATACCTTCAAGGTAACAATATAAATGAAGGAATGGAATTAATTCATGGTCTCAGAAGATGGCAGGACAAAGAGCCTGAAGTTAAGGAGGAAAAGCTGAGGCTGGATGTAAGACGCTGTGAGCAGTGAGTGTTCCCGGGCAGGGCACTTCGCTCCTGGTGGCACACGAGGCTGGAGCGATGCAGCAGGCGGGATGGTGGCAAGGAGCAGCCCATGACACACTGCCACGAGCCTGCTCCTCATGTGCTGCTAATTGCTGGTGGTTAAAAGTCAGAAAGAAGTTTGAAGCTCTAGCTCACCAACAAAATAACAGCTGGTAGAGCAGAGACACATTGTGAGCTGGAGGATTTGTGTGTTTGCTGTGGTGAGAAGCTCTGATGGTGGCCCTGGAGTGGAGACTGTCTTCTGCCCTGAGCAGCCGCTGAGGAGGCTGCAGTGGCTCAGGGCTCCATGCTCCTGCTGGTAGATGCGGTTGGGTTATGGTCCCATTTGCAGCGTGGCCTCTCCTCAAGGAGCTGCCAGGGTGGGTGCTGGCCACACATGGTACATCCCCACTCCATCTGAGGCAGGAGGGCAAATCGAGTGAGACCTACCAGGCATTGCGACCTGTCCCCGCAGCCATGTCAGAGCAGGTCCTTGGAGGGCTGGTCCTACCACCACTTCTATAAATCCATATTCTGGCTGGGACCTCACTGAGGACAAATCCAGTATCCAGTGCTGCCACACAGTGGTGAAGAGGCATTTCAGGAGGCAATATCTGCAAAACCGCCCCATGGAGGATCTTTCTTTGGAGCTAGAGACAACCCTGCATCGACCTCAGGGGATATCTGGGCAGGTGCTGGCAAGAGCTCATGGGCACAGGCCCAATTTAAAGCTCTTTGGTGACCAACCCAACTCTTCCCCAGTGGACATGATTCCCTGCAAGGTGCTCCCAAAGGCAAGTTTTCCTTTCCACCATTGGTGTTGGAGACATGTCCCTCATTGTAGCAATATCACTGTGGGGAACATTTTGTTATTTTTAATTTAAGGTTCTTCCACTTGATTTCAGCCCTCGTTATATCCTCTCACATCACCCAAACCAAACAGCCTCCCATGTTGGGCGCCAGAGGCTTCACAGACTCACAGCTCAACAGTTTGTCCTCCTTTGGCCATGACCCTGAAAAGTGACACTGTACCAACACAACAGGTTCATACAGCACGTTTTTAAATGTCGGTTCTCAAATATGCAGAAAGGTACCAAGGGGGACTACCAAGATATCCAGGTGTCCAACTCATACCTTCTCGCAAGGCTCAGAGCCTTCCAGCAGGAACCCTGACCCTGCAGAGATTTACCTTAAAAATGTGATCTCTTGACCAGGCAAAATATATTCATCTTTGAAATGTTGAACAGAGATGAATGAAATGCAGGACCCCATTTCCTCACAGTCTGAATGACTCCCTCCAAAATACTTGTGTCTTTCCAGTGTGTAGCTCACTTACTGCGGTAGCTCTGCCCATATTGTGGAGGTTCATGACCCTTTTGTATTATTTATCCTTCTTCACTGGTGCATACAACACTCCCAGTTTTGGGATGATGTGCATGCATGAAGTGTGCTATTAATACCCCATTGCAGTTCATTACTGTAGAAGTTAATTAATACTCTGCCTAAGTATTAGGCCTGTGGCAACCTGCTGGAAACTCTATACAATCAGCAGGCTGTAGTTTACTGTTGCTCATCGTCGTTCACCCCGCTGGCATCCCAATTCCCCCATTGCACTACTCTCAATTAACTTCTGAGGTATGACAATAGATGAGATTTAGGTAAGCCCATCATCCAGAGGCTATGATCAAAAGGAGTAACTATATCGAGGGAAATCATAAAGTTTTATATAGTATGTATAAATAAATTAAGCTTTGTCTAATATAGCTATAAAGATAATATTATATATAACAATAAAGAGGTCAAGCCATGGCCAAGCACAGAGACAATAGCATCTCCTGGCCAGCACTTGGGTACTCTATTTCTACACCCCAGAGTTTCACCAGCTCTTTTGGCCCTGAGCCATGCTGGCAGCTCATCTGCAAGCGATTCCCTGCCAAGACCCATGAGTCCTTCTCAGAGTCGCCGCTTCCAAAGTCCTCATTCCCTATTTGTAGCCCTCCTTCTTTGTTTTTAGATAAATGAGTTTACTATTGCTCCTACTGGAAGAGACGTTGTTTGCCTGCTCCTGTGTTACATGCCACAGTCTGGATTGCTGAGTAAATGACTCTTTGCTGTTCATCACCTGCGACGCCTGGAAGGGTAGCTGTGGGGTAACAGCCGCTGCTCCTGGCAGGCAGCGTGATGGTTCATGCCAGTTGGAGGGACCTTCTTCCCCAAAGCAGGAAACTGGCAACACAAGCGCTCGCTTTCCTCCTTCACCACCCACTTACCCTTGGCAGGCTGGCAAACACCATTTGCTGGGTTCCCTCGCTCCGTCGCGGGCACACAGGTTTCTCGAGACATCTCTGAAGGAGTCTGGAAGCAGAGGGTGAGTAGTGAGATGCCACAGCCTGAAGATGCTACGAGATTATTCAGGTTCCTGAAATGAAGCTAAACACAACTAAAGCTGATTGCAAAGACTCATAATATTGAGTCAGTGAGTTTTAAAATGAAATTCAGTGTTTGTAGCTGCAAAATAATACATGGGGAAAAAAAGTAACCTTAGCACTACATATAAAACCCTGGGCGCTAATTGAGGTGTTCGTACTATGAAGAGTGAAGAACAAAGCAGACAAAATCTCTATCGCTCTCTAAATCCACCTTACAGCCATGTCTTGAATACCGCACCCAGTCCTGATTCCTGCTTTTTTCTTCATCTTCCCTCCCTACTTCAGGATCATGCCAATGTATTGGAAGAAGCATGAATGCCTATGTTACCAAGATAGTCACCAGACATTTGGAAAAGAAAGAGGTTGAACAGTGAAGTGACAAAATTTGTTGACAGTAGTTATTCAAGGTTAAAGGACAAGAAGTTACTGTGAAGAGATTAGAAGGATGTTACAATTCAGAATGACTGGACAATAAAATGTCGCTGAAATCAGTGTAGATATCTGCAAAGTGCTGTAATGAGAATACACAAATGTAATTTCAAGTACACGTATTGGTCCGTGAGTTGACTGTTACCACACAAAGAAAAGATTTTGAGGTTATCACAGAGAAACGCCTGGAAATGTCATCCCAGTGTTCAGCAGAGATCAGAAAAGCAAGTAGAATAACTGAGGAGGGAATACAGTCCAAAGCAGGAAACAGCATCAGGGCAGTATAAAACCCATGTGCTGTGGGTGCTGGGTGCAGCTCTGGTTCCCTGTCTGGAAAAGCCAAGAGCAGAGATGGAAAAGAGGGGAGCGGAGTGGCAAGAGCAGCTCAAAACCTCACGTACACAGGGATGCAGGAATGGCTGAACAGATGAGGGCTCCTAACCTGAACTGACACAACCGCACTGGATATTTATAAGGTCCTGAACAGTCTGGAAAAGCTGAATGGGGATTTATGCTTCAATGCTTCTTTCAATACAAGAAGTTGGGGGCATGAGCAAAGTGACCAGTCGGAGGTTCAACACCAAGCAGAGGAGATACCCTTTCAGAGGAGCAGCAAACGAGCTGAGAAACTTTGCTGCCAGCGGATGCTGAGCGTGATGAAGGATCACAGTGTTCAAGAAGCAACTGATTAATTCAAGAGAATTTTGTCACAGTGTATAAACTGAAAAAAGGCTCACCTTTTCTGGCTTAGGAAAAGCCTGAGTTGTGACCAGTGGGAGGAGGGAGAACCGGCCATGAAGGTGCCTGCTGTTGTCCTTTCTTTGGTCTCCACAGACTTTTGATGCGATTCCCCATAACTTTCTTGGGGCCTGTGAGGGCAGCAAGTCATGGAAAAACGCCTGTGCAAGGAAAGTTTAACATTATGCATCCTGTAAAAGACAGAGCTGAGGAGATACTGTAGAAGTCTATAAAGTAAAAAAAAAAAAAAAAAAAAGATATAGAGAAAGTGATCCAAGATAAACTACTCACTCTTTCTCACTACACAGGAACTGTCAAGCTCCCAGCTGAAATGGGTCACAGGTGTAAAACCAACAAAAGGAAGTACTTTTCCGCAAGAGATACGCATATATATAAAAATACATAGATATAAAATTGTGGAATTCATTGCCACAAGATACTGCAGAGTATAAATGGTCTTAGAATGAGATTAGACAAATTCATGAAGGATGGGCACATTTGTGGCTATGAAACACAATCCTGTGGTTGCAAATTTTCTTTCAGAAGCTGAAAAGTGCCGATGTGTTGCAGCTCTAGCTAATTCCTCCCTGGCCTGAGCCACTGAATACTAGTTCTTAGGTATCTATAAACTGTATAACATTCTGCATAAGTATTATAAAAAGTATTAAGTGTAAGCTTATGGTTTCTGGTATATTCTTAGCCTTTGATGGCGAATGCAAATGCTATTTTAGAGCATACTGTGAAGAAGGCACTTTGCCAAGACAAGCCTTTGGTGCAGACTGTCTTCTTTCATCTAGTATCAGGGCTTTCCGCATTCCAGTATTTCCACAATTTTTGTGCCATCGTCAAACTAATGATTAACAATTTATATTTTCTTTTTTCTTCGCTGCTAAAACTTTCAAAATGCGCGTGGCCAGGAACTAATTGCTTCGGGCTCTTTAGTCACATCTCCTCCTGTGAGCATTCCTCATTTACCATTACAGTGCCAAACCCGTGTCAAAACTGCCACAGAACCACCCTCCGATTCATTTAATCTTTAGCATGTTTGCTTGCATGTTTCTAATTTATTAAGGAGAATGTTTGGTATTAGGCAATTAGAAGTCTAGCTGTAGATGGTATTAATAGACTATTACTTTTTTAAATTGAACTTGTCAGCTATTCAAAAATATATCAAATTAGCTGGGTATTTTCCATAAATTCAATGGCGATGAGTTATATTTGCCAGTTTTAATTCTTCACCAACATGCTGCATCAGTCTTTTCATTCTTTTGCTGTGGCTAGTTGTCAAGATGAAGGGCCTACAACTGTGTATCTTCTTAAATACTCAAACAGAATTAGTTTTTTAACAGATCTCTAAACTTTCCTTAGTTCCAAAACTTCTTGAAAACCAATGGTAATCATCTGGACAGCTTCCTGGCTGGCTCCTACAAAATTCTCAGATGCAAATTATCTAAGCTACTGATTTAAAAATGGTGCTATGCATTGCCTTCCATGATCAACGAGAGTTAATTATGTCTCACCATCATTTAACATGACAATGTCATCTATCTTTTCCTCTGAAGACAGAGGATGATGATTTATAAAAAATTGTGCTTTTACAATTTCATCATTTCTAGTAATAGACCGGTATTACCGCTAGGATTGTTTTCATTCCAAATACACTTACCAAAAAAAAGGTTTTAAAAATTAATTATGTTAGGCATAGCTTTCCAGTTTCATCCTGACTGATTCTCCTTTTAAAAAATGATGAAGATTAGTCAGGATTTCAGGTTCTTCTATGCCGATTCTTAAATTTGTTTGGCTTGCGATTATCTTCCGGCAATGAAAAATACTGCTCAAACTGAAATGATAATTTGAAATAAATATGAAGTGGAAGAAAGGATGCAAATGAGTCAGTACTGGCGAGAGCTTTCTCCCATTTCTGACCACCGCTCTGATTTTCAATTCCTCTCTCAAATTCTCCCCACCTTATTAAAAAATTATATACATAGTTTAGTAAATTAATCATTTAGTTTTGTAAATCGGCTTGGGGAAGGGTGAATTTAGTTGTAGGGAGGCCATGCAGAAGGGATAGGGCACACATCAAAGTGTGTCCACGTGGGAGCTAAGCTGTGAGATGGAGGCAGGCGGCCACGGCTAAGAGATGCTGGAGGAGGAGGAGATGGACTGCGGATCTTGGAGGAGGTGGGAGCCGGGCACCAGCCACCCATCCCCAACATCCCCAATGTGCGGTGCCACCCTTCACGCTACAACAAGGGAAGACAGCTATTCTGACTGAAATACATCTTACATCTCAGTCACCCCCTTTAAGCTGCTCATAATTGCCTTACACAAATTCTGCTGGGTCTCAAATCCGAGCTAAGATGACATTTTTAAGCCTTTCAGCAAATCCATCCTGCCATTTTGCATTTTGTCTTGGCATCAAAAAAACACAGACGTGTCATACAGCTTTCCATCATCAGTTTTGCACAGGCATAACAAATTATATTTGAAGGAAATAGCTCAGTCGGTTTAAATTAAGACGTTCTGTTTTTCTTAATATTGATGACCTAAATATTTTAAAATTTCAGGTAACTTAAGTGTTCAAGAAATTGAGTTTATTAGTCTCTATATAATATTAATGATAGATTTGGTTTCCCTTTCAGTTATGTTAGTACGTTAAATAATATTGATGTTCATCATTGTGAAGATGGTCTCAGAAATACTCTCTATGAAATTAGTAGAAATTTTGCTATTGACTTCGATGGGCCCCAGGTTTTACCCCTAGCAATTAGCAGTCATTCTACTGTATAACATGGCTCCCCGAAGGTCTGCAGAGCTCAGCGTAATTATAACAGATTGTGTAATCAGGCTGGCAGGACATGCAACCAGCAAGGAGAACCATGTCTCCCCTTTTCTTCTTTTTTTTTTTTTTTTTAATTTTAAAATAAGATATTTCCCAAAAGGAAGGGTAAATTTAAATGAATACATTTTCATTATAAATGTCTAAAATGCAAGCTAATGATTAGGATGAGTTACAGAAACACGTTCAACAAAACATCATGTTTGAAAATATTTACATGTTCTATTTCGTCTCTAACGAGGGAGAAGCTGATGTGCAGTTAAGGCTGCCAGGCCATTCTTTAATATGACTGGAGTATTCTCCCTAAAAAGAAGGGGGAAAGAAAGAGAGAGGATGGGGGAGAGACAGAGACCGAGAGTGAGCCCCCCGAGTATAGGATGGAGTCAGCCTTAAATGAGAATTTCCTTTGGCTTTGCGAGTACATCAGACAACCACGTTACGTAGAAAGACATTGCCAAGGTCACCGAGCCCCAAACTCACTTCCCTTCCCCCTTACGACCGGTTGCAGCCTTGTTAGGATTCTTCATACTTGTTTGCCTTTCTCCCAAATGCTTCAATGCTCTTAGTTCAAACCCCCCGGCAGCCCCCGGCAGCCCCTAGCAGCCCCCCAGTGTGTGCGAAGGCAGTGGGTGCAGCCTGACCCTTCTCCCAGCCAGGAGATCCGATGCCCATGCTGAACATCTAGCACAAACCCTAAACCTGATTTTCATGGAACAACCCCAGCCGGCTGAAATAGCTGCGCATTTGCTGGAATTCAGAAGCAACTCCAAAAAAAAAAACCAAAACCCCAAAACAAAACAAACCCATGTGCATGCACACCAGGGGGTGGCGAGAAGAGGCTTGGGGAGGGAAGGGAAGCAGATGGGACATTTAATTCAGGGAACAAACTAATTTCAATCTTTCAAGGAGTTTGTTATTATTTCCAGAGTGTGAAGAATGCATATTTTTTTTTTCCCCTGCATATAAAATGCAACGTCCCTGCTCGGAAAAGCTCTAAGAAAAAAACCTGATGATCTAGAATGGAGAGAAAAAGAAGTCCAGAATGTTTTGATGATACCCTTTAAGAGTACTATTATTTATATATTTCACAGATTTATATAAATAATCATAAATGTGCAGTTGGTGTAGGTCTCTTGGGTAAAGGTAAAAGCAGGCAGATTTATAAAATGGGTTTACGTGCCAGGGTGAATGTAATGGCTCCTTCTGTCAGGTAAACACATAATTAGGATGTTTTCAAATAAATGTATTATGCACATGATTGAAGCCAATCCAGGCTGCAGTATAAATATTAAGCTTTTTTTTTTTTTTAAGTTGTATAATTACATATCTACCCATGGAGCTTCTCGCCTGATAGGCATCTATTTATGCAACACCACACTGTGGCTTTTCCACAGGTGCTGTAGCAGATACTTGGTGAACACGCAGCCCGGCTGATTTTTAAACTGCAATATCTCAGCTTTCTCTCAAAATACCAATTCTGCCTCAGCCCCTTTTTGCCTAATTGCTTCTCAGATTTATTGTTTAATTAAAACCGTTCTCGGGTTATACAAACAACAAATCCCACTAATGTGTGTTTTTTCCACATACAAATTATTTTCCGGGGGGTTATGTATCTTCAGCTGGGGAAAGGATTCCGTCCTCCTTGGCTGGGCTGTCATTGCCAAGCGCAGCCTCGTGGTCAGAGCTGTAAGTTGAAGTTTATGGTGGCAGCGTGACAAAGCTGTATCTATAGAGTCAAAGTGGCAATACTAAATGCCATTTGAAAGACTGATGCAGTCTTTAAGCCGATGCAGTAAAAACTCTTCTTTATTTTATAGCATTTTCATACGGAGTCTCACAGCACGTCTGGTCATGCACTAGGGAAACATAAATAAGATGTGAGTGACGTGTTGGATGAGGAGGCACCCCAAGAAGACTCTGAGGGACATCACCTCCGTGGCAAGCCTTTTCTCAAAGCCTTCCTCGCCTGGCAGGGTCCCACGGGGACACGCGGAAAGGGACAGCATGGGGACACACCGCAGCACTGCCCATGCGCTCTGCAGCACCGTCTGAACTCCTCACTAACAATCTGATGTTTCTAGACATCTACTCCTAGCCTGGACATCTACCTCCTGCCTTCAGAGCTGAGGTTTGAGCTCCAACCCCTGTTTGTCCAGTTTGGACAATATGGAAAACTCTGCTAAGATCCCTCACACGGGGAAAGTTCTAGGCGGACACTCAAGTTTCAGCAGCACGACTCTGCCCCTCAGAAAAAAGCGGTGTTCAGATATAAGCTTGCATTTGGATGTTTTTATAGAAGGAACACTGAAAATATGGAAAGCTTTTCTGCAAGGAGCATATGCTGCAGTTCCTGGAACAAGAACCCAGCTCTTGCAAGGATTCGGGCTGTCTCCAGCCTTTCAATATTAAAGGCCTCTCTAGCAGATTAGAGTGGCATAATAAAAGCTAATAAAGATGAAACTGGACAAATTCAGACTGGAAATTAAGATGCCCGTTTTTAACAGCAATAAACAGGTTCCACAGGGATGTGATAGATCACCTGAAGCTGGAGCCCGCCAAAGTCGGGCTGGCAGACAGAGCAGGCTTGCAGGTGGGACGGAAGACGGCTGGGAGAGGGCAGCTGGGCTTAGGGAAGCTCCGTGCTGGAGCGGGATGCTGGAGAGGGCGGTGGGATGTGGGGGGACGCTGCAGCAGCAGCTGGAGGTGTAATGCAACCACCTGGAAGGAGGTTTCTGGGGGCAGAGCCACCAACCCCTCTATCCCTTTGACCTTCTACTCCCTTCTCCATCCTCAGCTCATGCCCCTTGGGTAAGGGACCTCACTCCACCCCAGCCTCTCCCAAGCGCTATAGGTGTCTCCTTTTCCCATATAGCCTCCATGCTCACCTTCAGGTATCTCCCTTCTCCCTCCTGTTCCCTTCCAGCCTCTGTCAGTGCCTCCAGCCTGCTGTGGAGGGAAGGCTTAGGCTCTGCATCCTGCTGGGGAATTGGGATAGAGACTCGGATAGGAAACGGGAGGAGAAGAGGGTGTTTGTTGCCAGGGTTGGGATGGGGGGATTGCAGCTGTTGCTACCGTGAGGGGCTGCCTCCAAAACCGGAGGGCGGAGATGAATCGCTCTCTGGCACCGAGGTTCTCTCTCCTTTTGTCTCTCTGATGCAGCATATAAAAAGATGAAGTATATCCCTGATTCACCCCAGTGCTGGCTGGGCTGTGCCCCAATGGTAATGCAAAGCAGGTACCGGAATTTACAGCTGCTTTACACGGCCAGCGCAGAACGTGGCGACCAAAGCATGCAGCGCTTTCGGACACGTGGCTGGAAGCATTGATATATGTTTTAACCTAAGGAAACCTTTTAAATTCAAAGTGAGTGCAAAGCAATACCTTTTACATTAGGCTGTAATGTTACATATAATTTAGGCCAGCATAAACTATCACTGCTGCAGAAAGAAATGTCAGTTGTCCAACGGCAAAAGCATACAGGAGCCCGGCCGTGGAAAGCAGCTCTGCCTTCCCACCGGCATGGCTCTTCAGCCCAGCGCTTGCACACCTTTGCCTGGTGCTGGTGCCAGCATACGCAAGGCTGCAAGGGAAAATGCATCAAGATTAAAACTTGCCTTTTTTTTTTTTTTCTCTTTTTTTTTCTGCCAGACAATTTTTAATGCAGAGCTGTCCCCTGACTGGATTCACACTGCAGCCGCTTCTGTTGATGCAATGGAAAACACGGTTTCGGGTAGGAATAAAATGATGTGGATACCTCTTTTGGTGGCAGCACCAGCTCTTTCTGGCTTCAACTGTATGTGAAGGTCAGGTCTTAAAATCCTGAGTGTGCCTGGCTACGCGTGGACATCCCCCTCATCAGGGAAATGGGGAAAGGCTTGTCCCAGCGGCAGCTCTGGTCTGCCCCAGATGCTGGGGAAGGCGGCAGTGAGGGGGGGAGACAAGGAAGAGAATGGGCTCCTCTTCCTCCCGGCTGCCTGCGGCAAATCCCCCGACCACAGCAGCTGAAGCTTCCTTGTCTCCCCTTCTTTGCAGTTTCATTCTTATCAGTTTTGATTGCTCTCAACCAATTCCTAAGACAGTCGATGATGCTACAGCGTGCCACACAAGGGAACCTATTTGTGCAACATTTTTACAGATCATTTTGTATCTGTTGAGAGTGAGATTTTGAGTGGCAGTTTTGTTGCTTGATCACCAATTTGAAATGTTTAAGAATTCAGGGTTCTTTACATGTTTTTTAAAAATCACCTGTTCTATTGCACCTCTCCACCTGAACTCATTTGTTCCTTTTCTTTTCCACTCAGAACTGGCTGGAGGATAGGGAGAGCAGAAAGTGAGTCCATCATTTAAATCAAATATGAACCTGATGATCACACTGTTTTCTTTCAATGTCTTTTCTACAGTGGAGTTCTTACTGTAATTAAAAATACAAAGTATATATGAGAGAAAAAAATCCCACTGTCAAGAAGCTAACTTCCTGCTAATATCCCATGGAATGAAAAGTAGGGGAAAAAAAAAAGGATTATAATTTTCCTGGTTTTGTGATTTTTTTTTTTTGGGGGGGGGGGAGTGGGGTGGGGTGGGTGTACCTTGAACAGCATCAACAAAGATTCTGGGGAAACAGGAATCCAGAACTCTTCAGACCAGTCCAACCATCCATGTAGCCCCACGTCCTGCCACGATCAGCAGCGTGTGATGCAGAGGGAGGTGTAAAAACTGATGGGACACGTGTGGACTGCTCTGTTCTCAGCACGTTCCCAGCTTGACCTCTAATACTTAAAGTTTGACTTGCACCCAAAACCAGGAGACAGAATACTGCTGGATGGTTTTAGTCATTAAATATGACAATGCCAAATATTCTTGGTATCAGAGGAATGTAGCGCAGAGATAACACAAAAACTGTGAAAATCTTTAACGCGTTAGCAGAGAACATTGAAGGGAAGAAAGAATGAAGATTGCGGGTGACACCCCCAGCCTCTTGGTCACAGAAAAAATTCACAAACTGAAACTTTACCCAAGCAAAACAAAGACTCCAGCACAGCAGGCACAGCCCTCCTTCTTGGGAGAGAATGGGGAGAGAGAACAAATCACCCGAGCCCGACATGAGTCACATCACTTCATGCATGACTGAAAGGTGCTCAGATACTACAACCATGAGCCCAGGCCAAGAACCTATATAAAGAAAATTTGGCAAGTGACATGCTAAGGCTGTTAAAGACTTGCAGGTGGGAAAATGTGGGGTAGAGAAATAAAAGCATGGGTGAGTTTAGTACCTCTGTTTTGAAGTTTGACTTGGAGGCAGCCTGAGCAAGGAGAGCTTGGAGGTACAGAGAGGATGGCCAGTCCCCAGGGTGGCGACTCAGCCCTGCGAGCCCTCACCAGGGGAGTGCTTTGGGGGTTTTGTGTGTGTGTTCATGTGTGTGTAGGGGTGTGTGTGTGCATGTGTGTGTAGAGATGTGTGTGCATGTGTGTGCAGCAGGGAACAGGGGTGGAGAGAGAAGAAAGATATAGACATGCCCGGGGAGATGCTGGGACAAGGGACAGTAGGAAGGAAAAGGCAGGTGAGGCTTGGTTTAGAGGAGGGCTGAGGAGGAAGCCTTGCAGCTTTCCGTAGCGCCCGCCGTTCAGGCGAGAGACCGTAAGGAATGCCCAGCCAGCCCATGTCATGTGCTGAACACGCCTAACCCTTCAGTTTTGGAGAAATGCCATCTCAAGGTGCTTTTAAAAATGAAGCCAAACACCCCTTTCTAATATTTGCAGAGTGACTATCAGAGCCAGCTCTCCCACACTTGAACAGCACTGCAGAAACCCTTTATTCCCCAATTTTAACAGAGTTTGTACCGTGTTTATAGCCTGTTCCTCACCCACTTTATTGCTCTTACTTAAACTTGCAGCCAGTCATCTTCAAAGTTGGGACACATTTTTCAGGAGCAGGTTTCCACATCCATCGCTCTGAACACCTTAATGAGAACAGCACTTAGAAAAGACACTGGTATTATCACTACAAAAGCAATTGTTATGCTGATGGCCTGCACCTTTCTGCTAGAATCATGAGGGAAAGGTTAGTTAAATTTAAACAAAATTTATTCCCTGAAATTCTGACCGTCTTTAATAGGAAAAGCTATAACCTCCCTGATGCAAGAAACAGCCCTTGCAGCTGATGTCTGAAGCCTGCACCTGTTATTCCAACAGAGGTGACCTCTGAAACAAGAAAGCCATTCTATATAAACACTGAGTTAAGTGACTTTCCCCATGTCTCCTCAAATAACACCCAAATATCTTTTCTTGTCAAAATCTTGCACTTGTCCCATAGTATACACAGTAAATCATGACAACTGGTGACTTATTTGAAGGCTGGAGCCCAAAGCAAGAGGTGCTGGTGCTGAAAGAAGTTTAACCAGTCACCGGCCTCTAAAATATTAAGCTATAAAATACAAATCTATTTTTACAAAAGCAGTTTTAAATGACCTGTCAAGACAGACGGTCCCTGCTGGGTTCTTTTGTGCGGGGGGTGGTAGAAGGAATGAATTAAAGGGGAAAAAAAAATCATTAGGGGATCGTTTCAATTTACTTCTGTAATATGTGCGTGTCCTGCAATAACATAGCAAAATTCTGGGAAGCATTTAAGTCCTGTTCAAGTTTAGGAGATTAAGTGTGATATATCCCTCATCCTGGCCTCTTCCCGGGTGCGAATCCTGCCCTGTGAGCACTGAGAGGATTAGTCCCGCAGACCGGAGGAGGACCGCCGCTCCGGGCTCATACCCACCACCGCCGGTGTTCGTCACACCGCGGTCACACTCTGCAGCACCGCGACCTTGCCCAGCAGCGCGGCATCCCCGTGCTGTTCACGCGGACCGGTCGCTGCAACCTGCTCTCTGCACAGAGGTGGGGTGCTGAGAAAATTCACTCTTGGCTATAAGAGGAATAAGCACAATTCAGCCACAAAATTCCACCTCGGCCAAGTTCACGGCTGCCGGTCGCACTCCAGGCCAGCTCCGGCCCCTGTAATACTTGGACCAGGAGATGCCAGCTTTCTCGTACGTAGCTGGGCAGGCCCCAGACCCCTCCTCTGTGCCAAGCTGGAGTGCCCAAATTCTTCTGCTTGATTTCTTTGCAGACCTCAGCTGCGGAGCGGAGCTATAGTAACCGTGCTGTGCCCCGGGGGCTCCTGCCACCCTTCCGAGGCCCCTAGTCCCGTTCACACACAAAACGCTGAGATTACCCGATGTGGGGGGGGATACTTTGTTCCCATCACCTTTTCAGGACTGCAGCTCTCAAACACTGAGGTAAGAATACGGGACTCCCCCCTTCATTGCACCTTGAAAACTTCAGATCTGATCTTCTAAGTTAAAATTTTGTAAACAGCAATGGTGTCAGCTCCTTTGGGGATATAAACGTCAATCCAATATGTTCGTCCTCTTTGCCTGTCATCTGCTGCAGCAGAGCTGTGGTCAGGGTGATCCTTTTCCCAGTTACACTCACTGTCTCTGCTCTCTGAATTACCTTTTTACCGTGGGTGGCTGTTGTCAGAGAGTGTTGCTGCACGCAGAACCCAGGGCAGAATCCATCCTGCAATCAGACCTGAAGTCAACGATACCATCAAAGAAAAGCACTGTCTTTGCAATCCTACAAAATCCTGAAAGCTGGTAAGAGGTGGAGTTCTCTGAGGGAGGAGCAGCAATTTGGGTGGAATCATTTTGGTTGCTGGGGAAGATTATTTCGGGATACTTGCCTTGCTTTAATGTGAAAGATTCGGCATTACTTCCTCTGCTACTTGGTGGTGAGCTGAAAATTTGAGGTGGATTTTTATTGCAGAAAGAAGGTGTGGAAAAGTATAGTCAGCACAAAAGTTTAACCTCACTAACAAGGTCTATAAATTTACGGCAAAGATAAGGCAATGCCACTCCCTTTCCCATCTCAATGCTTATAAGGACAAGCATTTAATCAAAACCCACTCTTGTACACAGGAGCGGTGTTAGTGGTGTTCCTCGTCTCCTACTTAGAAGCTGACCTGAAGTTTCAAAGCAGAATTGTTTTTAAGGTCTCGGAACATAGTCTCCAGTATTTTCTTAACTGCTTCATGGCTTCTTTCAAAATGCTTTCAACATGTTCTGAAGACTGAATATAAAAGGAAACAGTACTAAAAATTAATATGAAGGAAAAAAAGGGGGGTGGGGTGGGTGATTGGACTGAGGTTTTGTTTCCAGAAGCTCCTACTTTCACTGGTGTGAAAGCGAGGAGGGGAACTCTCAGCCCCCAGAAGGATTTTCTGACAAGGCTGAAATGAGCCGAGAGCTTTGCTCCAGTATCAGGAATCACTTCTCAACAGTTGTCAGGGAAAAAGAAAACAAAGCAAGCTTTTTCTCCAGAGCAAGTCCAAAAGCCCAGTCACTCTGCAGACCTGGGCCAGGCTGGTACCGCTGCCGCTGCCTGACTTGGATCTGAGTGCAATTCCCTCCCTTCCTTCCCAGGTTGCCGTGATCTGAAATCTTGTGCTTTGAATTTTCCAGGCTGGGTTGCTGTGCTCTGAAAGCTCGTGCTTTGCATTTCCACAGGGCTATAAAAGCCCGTGGGCACCAACCGGGCTTTCAAAACCATTTGAGCCGACCTGTCCTCCAGTGCATGGCACTGTGGCCGGCGGCTGATCTCATTTCACTGCTCTGCCCCCGGCTCCTGTGCGACATTAGCTAAGTCAATTAGCTTCTGCGTGCATCTGGTTTTCATCTCTGAAAGGGGGACAGCAGTAATTTCCTACCTCACAGAAATCCTGTGAGGATAAATATATTAGCTTAGGAAGTGCTCAAATACTGGTGTGATTAGTGCTCCTCTCCATCTCTTTGACAGCCTGTATTTTGCAGCCTGGAAGCCTGTGGTCTGCCAAAGTGTAACGGATTGGAGCTGAAGACCACCAGAGCAACTCTCGGACCGGCTGAGCACAGATGTCATCGCAATGAAAGCCAGAAAAACAGTTTCTCCTCAACCTGACAAGAACGGAAAGCACCACAGGAGAGGCAAACTCCGTCAGGAAAGACAGAGGGGAGCAGAGACCACTCCAGTGGCAAGCTCACTGTATTTTCTATATTGTTTGTCCTAACTTACATGCATATGATACATTTTAGTCTTTCCATTACCATTCATTTAGGGTTAGAAAAGGATAGTAAGCTGGTATCTCTGGGGCTTGAACACATGGAGACCATGCGGCAAAGGATAATTATTCATCTGTAAGTCTGCTTTTCTGAACAAGCAACTGTGTTTCCAGAAGTCTTCCACAGGACAGTTGCCACCAGTACTCCAGATTTCGGCCCTTAGCAGAAGCAGGAGGTCATTTCAATTTCAGCCTCGGTGACCAGCATTCCCAGGGCCTTCCTCTATCACATTCTATTCAGTCAGGAGCAGAAAACCTTTTCCCATTTAATAATGCCTGAAATATATTTACATATCAGGAGCAAATTGTCAGGTAGTGCTTTATTTGGGGTTTGCTTCCCCCCAACGAACTCACCTTTCTAGTTTACTGTGAGGAGAAGGAGGTACATGAACTACGAGAATTATTACTTAAGTTTATGTCTTTGTAGGATCTCTGAGGCATCAGTCAAGAGAAGAGCTTCACTGTGCTAAACATTATGCAAAGCTGCAGTAAGAAAGAGCACATATCCTGCCCAGATCTAGTCAGGCAGCTGAGATGAAGGATGCAGAAAGGGAAAGACACTTGCACCTACTTTACAGAAAGGTACCCGAGAAGCGGAAAACTTCCAGGCCTTTTCCAGGAAACAGAAGCAAATACCACTTTAGCATTGTGACTGTGCTTTTATTACAACACTGATTTCTATTTCTTCAATCAAGTATAAGATGCAGTAAAGCAAAATTAAGGGCAAGTTGTTATCCTCATCTTAAGGATTCCCCAGTACAGAGAACCTAGTGCTGCGGACGAGAAAGCATCAGGGCTGTCTCTCCAAGGCTGCAGTTCCTTCAATTGGAGAACAGAAATGGGCAACACAGATTGGTTTTTTATTATTATTTGGAGCAAAACAGAGTATTCTAATAATCCTGTCTTACAAAGGAAATGAAAGAGTCTTGGGGGTAATACTGAAAAAATGGTGGGCAGTCAGAGTCATGGCCATATGGTCCTCAAGCTGTGCTGTCGAGTAGATCTACAGATGGAGATGTATTATCTTACATGAGCATCAAGTTGAGCATTGAACTAGGCACTTGTGAATCAGACCAGGAGACCTGACAATACAATTGACAATTACTAAAAAATCAGGTGAGACAAAGTCATCAGCAAGAAAACGCCCTCAAAGAAAAAACAGTTGGAGAAAGGACGAGCTTCCGACAGGCTCTGCAGCTTACAGATTCAACCTGGAGTATTGAGCAAGTTTAGCAACGCCTGAAAGGAGAAAGGAAGTCGTTCTGACAAGTCTTAAAAAAATCAGAATCCCGGTCTTTTGATTTTATACCAATTTATTATGTTAAAGGCAAGCAAACCCCATCCCACAGGATCTATACACTAGCTGGCTCTCGAGTGGCACACATGACAGGTATATATGGGTGTGTACATTTGCTCTGGATCAAAGGGAAGGAAGAGCAACCAGGAACAGTGACCTCCAAGCCAGGTTCTGCAAATACACACGGAGACTTTGCCTTCCGAAAAGCAACTGGTGGATCAAACTAGGGGCTTTAGGGCTCTTGTACACCTCCTTCTAGAATACAGCTCTGGTGACAACACACCAGAATATCCTGTACTAAGCAAACCGCTGCAGTGGATGCTTTTGCTTTGAGGAACAGCGCCCCATGACTGCAGAGTCCTCAGACAGGTAAAGGGGTGACGAACTGGCCACCCCGTACTCAGCGAAGCACAAAGCCCTGGTGCCTACTGGGCTCACACTATTCATAGCCTTCCAAGTTCTTACGTCATGAAGGCACGGAGTGCACAGGGGAATAATGGAGTCTTGGATGGTAGCTGTATGTGAAAACTCTTTGTTTTGTGATTCGGATGATTAATGGCTTACACCCATGTGACAATCATTTACCTGCAAGTCTTGGCTAGAAGCTCCAGGGCATCAAAAGTTTATGAGGCAAGCTCTGTGTCAGTCACACGAATCCCGATTTGTGAAGGTGTTTGGGAACCTGCTCCTTTAGGTGTTTAAAAATATCTTAAAAATATCTTAAAAACCTGTCCCATAGATTGGTCTAACACTTCAGTGTCTCCAAAACTCAAAAGTTCTGAAGCATCTGACAAGATTAGCACAGGAGCATAAAGCCACAAATCTCCCATTTTTCAAGCAAACTTCAAGGACTTGTCACTTCCACGTAAAATGAACAGGGGTCGGGTTAACACGACCCACCTTAAACTTGCCAACATGGCTGCTGCGCGAGCCGGGGGAACAGCCCTGGCGGCTCTGTGAATCCCTGCTCTCGAGTAGGGATCTCTCGGCTTCCCTGTGATCTTTGTGCTCTGGAGCATCCTGAAGCAGATCCAAATTTTAACACGGAGAGCGGAGCCCATGGGCACTTTGGCAGCGCTGCGTGGCGCTCGGCCAGCACCGCTTACTCCCAGCGCCGTGGCCTCGCTGCGGATCGCACAGATGGGCTGTTTTGGATACCGAGTAGGAAGGAAAATATCCCCAGAACCAAAGGCTTTTGGTGCCAGAGCTTCCATCCGCGTGGCAGAGGTGTAGGACTGGCTCTCACGTGCTCAGTTTAGGGCAGAGGTGAGCGACCCATGAGGGACCGGGCATCGCGTTCAGGAGTGTGAAGGCCAGAGCTCCTCAGAGTGCTTGAGGCAACCATGCTGGGGCAGAGGAAGAACTTCTGCAAACTATTTGGACCCTGGCTGAACGGAGATGAGAGGACAACAGCAAAAGACCCTCAAGGGAACGCAGTTACCATGCATGAGGAGAAATCCTGGGGACCACAGGGTGGGGGGAAATTGAACGTGTGGTGGGAAAGCGACCCCAGCGCAGGAGAACGGCAGCAGGGCGAAACCGCCGAGCGTGACGGCATTGCCTGCGCTGACGCAACCCCAGCTCCTCGGAAAGGTTGGGCAGTGAGCCCAAGAGCACCAAGGCAATCGGTGCAGTTGACTTAACCCTTCAAACCAGCTAAAAAGGTCGAGGAAAATTCCCCCCCCTACACTCCCCCAGTTTCGCTGATTTCTCAGTTCAGGGCCCCCGGCCGGGGAAGAAGGGAGCGGGAGCGAT
>NW_009648332.1:8623456-8629240 GCF_000708025.1 Charadrius vociferus | reverse complement strand
CAGTCCCCGTCCGTCCCCCCCCCACCCCAACCCCCCGCGGGACACCCGGGGGTGCCGGGCACGCGTGGAGCTGCGCGGGGGTGGGCGCAGGCAGCCTGCGGCGAGCGGGAGGGGAGGCTGAAGGTGGAAGCTGCCAACGGGTGTGTTCGCCTCCCCGGAGGTTTCGGTACCCAGAAACTGTTTTAAGACCCGACTTGAAGCGGTTCGAGTACCTGGCGTAAATTAAATGTAATGAAAGAAAGTTATTTCCGCGCGGGTTTAAACAAAGATCTGTTCCCGCAGACCTCTTGAGTGGGAAAGATGTGCTCTGTTTCCAGGAGACTGACTGGGGCAGCTGTTTTAGAGCATTTTGTTGGGAGTTTCGTGTTAATTTCGGATGTAACCAAATGAAGCTGTGTTGTCAGTGTCAAATAAAACGTTCTCTTGTCAACTGTAGAATTGAGCCATAAAAAGTGATTTAGTCTGAAGGTAACTGGATAATCGGAGCTTCAAATGTAAGTTACGTTGAATATTTGCAGGTTTAGAGATCTCCGAAGGCACCTAACTTGAGCAGGGACGGTGAGCAAATAGAGTTTCCTTACGCTGTTTGTATAACCACCTTTGTTCATTTTTTTCAAGGTAAATGTTAGAGAAATGACAAATTTAATTTGAGATTACCAAGGTCCTGTGCTGCAAATGACTTACCTCCGTGTCTGGTTACTGGGTGATTGTTCCAAGCCTGCCAGTGTGGCTTTGAAAACAGCTTTTTAAATAGAGTCCATCGTGCTCCTTACATTAGCGGCAGGAAATGCGTGGCTCACGAGAATGGATTTATGAAGGGAGCCAAGTGTACTTTAATCCTGATTTTATTATTTCTGCCGTGGTGGTTCGCGGTGGGGCTGAGGACGTAGGAGTAATAGCTATCCGTACCTTGAAGTGCACGATCAGCAGTCTGAACTTTGAAAGCAAGAGGTGAAATCTGCATGGCGAGACGGCCAGTTTGTGATCTGGGCGTGTGGTGGGTGACAGTGTTGGGTTATTTAAGTTCGCAGTTTCTGCCTGTAACCGACCATCTTAACGTGCGAGTTTCTTAGCCTACGTCACTGGCATGCGTCCTGGTTGTTGAAATAGGATGCAGCATGACCACACATGTGAAGGGGTTAAAATAGCGTATGGCCAAAGAGTTAATGCATCACTTCAGCTCAAGAGATTTTTATAATTCAGCTTAGTTACAAATATTGCCATCTGCCCTTTTCTTTGTGTGTGCGTGTCGATAAATGTGTCTTGGATAAATACTGGTTGGGGCCGTTCGCAAAAGAATAGAAGTCACAGACAACATTTTATTCTCATGCACGTTGCCAGTGAAAATGTCAGTTTCTGGAAAATCAAAAGTAGAAGCCGTCCTACATTGTGTCTGCGTGTGGTTGTGGGTTGAGAGGTATGCAGGTATTTTTTTTTTTTTTTTAAACGAAGTCCTGCTTTTGGGAAAGTGAGATAACTGTCATTGGCAAAAGCAGAGAAGACAGCCAAAGCTTGTGATTATAGGGAGAAAGATCTAAGCTTGTGGGTAACGGAGAAGAAATGTTTTCCTCTTTGTGTCCACATAATGCAGGGCTGTGGGAAGATATGCTTAATGAGGATGATTATTGCTGTGGCTTTCCATAAATCCACTTGTAATGGAGGCTTTGTACAGTTACTTCTGAATCTGTACATTTAAAAACTGCAAATAGCGATAATGGAGTTGGCTAATAGCAGACTGTCAAGTAAGTGCAATCCTTGTGATAACGTTCAGCCATAGATCTCCATTTAAGTATTACTTTTAAGCAGAAAATGTTTCTTGTAGGTCATAGTATATGCAATTTGGAGGAAAAAACCCCACAGTTGCTGCTGCCTGTTCTTGAATCTTAACCAGCTAACTTTAATTGTGCGAAGGGTACTTTTTTTCTCCATTTTTTTTATCAGACAGCAGGAAATCTACAATTCGGTAAGATGCATTTGATTTGAATTTAGATAGTAGAAAGGGATGATAATAATGGTAATAACAACCAGCTTAAAAAAGCTGGCTGGAGAGGTCCACCCAGGCGGTCAACGTGTGGCTGTGTGCAAATTAAAGATGGGATTTGCGCCTTTTGAAGAATTGCAAACTTCCCTATAAAGCATTGGAGTGAGCTGAATGCCACGAGGTGAGAGTCTGGGCTGATCTTGTTAGTAGCATTAACCAGGACAAACCTTTCTGTTTCAGTGTTGTTTTCAGTGCCTCTTAGGAGCCAGTCCTGAGAGTTAAATTACTCAGGTCTGTTACACAACTTAAAAATAAAAGGTGAAGGTAAGATACTAGGGAAAATTTCTTACGTGTTATTTCACCATAGTACCGAAGGGTGTAAAATCACCTATTATTTTCAAGTAAAGCACTCATAATAGCTACTGGATGTTTTACACAGTGTTTTGAATGAATGCAGTTTTACCTTGTGTAGCTAAGGAACAGCTTTTGAAGAAATCTGACATGTGAGTTGCTTATGTTTATGTTTGGAAGAATTCATTGAGAAATATTTGTGATGCTCACCCTCATTGCTTTAGTCTCCTTTAAAAGCAATGCCTCGACTTTCACCTTTCATACAGTTTGGGAGGGCTCCTTGTGCGGTTTTACTTTTGCTCAAAATCTGACCATAAAAATAATCTTTGTTTCTACAGATCATAGTGCAGTGTTCAAAATGTATGCTTCTTTTTCAGTAAAACCTTGTAATTACATGGGGTGGTAGCTAACTGGAAAGTATTGCAAAACATATGTAAGAATACTGTCGTACAAACTCTAAAACTGACAAATGACTCACTGCGCCAGTGCTATATCAAATTCTATCTATACACAAGGTTTAAATGACAAGTTTACTTTAGGCAAGGAATATGCAATTTTCTTGTACTCTTTCTTCATCTAATGTCAAGTGAGCTTAATGAAATGGTACATGTGGGCATACAGGAGGCACCAGTTGTAGAGCTTTAATGAGCAAAGGGAAGAAGCACTGCTTGGCTCTATTTGTGAAGATGATAGAGACCTAACTACTCTGTATATTAAAAACCAAGTTGATGGTACTGATGCATGTCTTGAGACATTTGTTTCTTTTAATGTACCTCATCATGATTTGTTCATGTACATTTACTAACATTTGTTCTATTTTTGTTTTCTATAGCAGAGGGAACTTGTTTTTTTAGCAGTATACGTATTCATCTTTACATATTTATATTAGTTGAGTTTTTAACTGGCACTTCAGAATTTTGGCAATATTTTTGTGAATATAAAATTCAGGTCACTGCCAAAATGAAAACGGGATGATGTTCAGCGTGGGAAAGGGGCCAATGATTGTAGGTTAGAGAGGAAAAGACCGCTTTCCGCTGCAACAACATAGGTTTTATTGGTGCCTTTGACTTTGTGATTGTGATTTATTATGAAAAGCTTCATAGAGCTTTGGAGAGTCCCCCAAAAAACCCAGGAGAGGTGCCTGGTGGGGAAGCCTACCTAGCCTGCAAAGGTAAGGAACCCAGGATCCACTCAATCCTAGCTGGAAGACTTTAGACTTCTCACAACCTCTTCTTTTAATTTCTAATTGAGTCATAATCCATTCTGCCACAAAGCCTATCCCCTCTGCTCGCTGTTAATCATCGTCTTTCAGGGCTGTGGGGAAAACGTAGCGCACGTCCTTGGTCTTCGTCTGGTGTTGTTCATGAGAGCTGTAGTGACCAGCGCCTGCGAGTGTTTTTACTCTCTGTAAGAAGGTCAAAGTCTCCTCGTGCTGTGAAAAAAGGCTAAGGAAGGGGAGCTGGAGCACTTGCTATTTAATGTCAGCGTGCACACAGTGTATGGAGAGCAAAAAAAAAAAAGGATGAAACAGGTCTTGCTCCTTCAAGGATTTTATTATCCGAGAACTTTTCTAAAGATGAAAAATACAGAGATAAGTTAGGATTTTTGGAGCAGAGGGTGGAAACAACGTATATAAAAAGCTTAGTTGAGAGCAAAATTGACAAAAGCATCTCCTAATACCCGGGCTCGGTACTCGGAAGAAGTAGCTCTGTTTGGATGCTTTCATTAAGTGCAATCCACTGTGTAGCTGAAATACAGCAATGCCATTAGTCTGGGAAGGGATAGGGTGGTCCCACTCTTATTCTTGTCCTTCAGCAGGCATAGAAGCTTCCAGTTTACAACCTGCCCAAAAGACATTTATTTCTTGGCACAAAATTTCAGCTGCAGCTGGCAAGTGGGTAAGTACTTTCTTCCAGCCTTACTGAGAAAGAGAGGAATTATTTAGGTTGGCACAAGAAGTTTATAGTTTGGAGTTGTCAGTTGAAATTGAACAGAGAAAAAAATGTGGAGGCTGGGCATGTGGCATCGCTCTTTGAAAAGCATTTCTGGAAATCTCATCATCGCTTGAAACCAAACAAAACATGCATGTGCTTGACCATGGCGAGGAATTATCTATCGTCTTCATAGGCCTCTCTTCTTTTTTTTTTTTCCTTTTTTTTCCTCTTCCCTGCAAGTGTAGTGTTTAACACTGAATTGCATGTGTGTATACAAAGGATCACATCTGTTCTATTTTACGAGATCCACATAGCGCGCTTGCTTTTTTATCCCTCCAGTGTATGGATTCTTCTCTTGTGTGTCATCCTCCTTGCTGAAGGCAGCCGGGCACTTAGCTTTGTGATATCTCTTCTCTCTTCAGGAGCGGGAAGTTATTCATGGGATGGTACTTGATTCTTCAGTTAGATTTCCTCACAAAATCAGGTCTTACAGTGTTTTGGAAAAGCTGTTATTTTTCTAGAGGGTTTTGTGAGTAGGGATGGAAGAGGGATGATTGTGTGGCTCTTTTTCTGGAGGAGTTTTGGTAATTGTTGTATCAACAGGTTAGATTTTCTGCAACGAAGCTGGTGAAGGGTCTTGAGAACAAGTCTAACGAGGAGCAGCAGAGGGGACTGGGGTTGTTTAGCCTGGAGAAAAGGAGGCTGAGGGGAGACCTTATTGCCCTCTACAATTACCTGAGAGGAGGTGGGAGCAAGGTAGGTGTCGGTCTCCTTTCTCAAGTAGCAAGCGATAGGATGAGAGGAAACGGCCTCAAGTTGTGCCAGGGGAGGTTTAGATTGGATGTTAGGAAAAATGTCTTCACCGAAAGGGTTGTCAAGCACTGGAACAGGCTGCCCAGGGAAGTGGTTGAGCCACCGTCCCTGGAGGTATTTAAAAGACGTGTAGATGTGGTGCTTAGTGATGTGGTTTAGTGGTGGACTTGGTAGCGTTAGGCTTAAAGTTGGACTTAAAAATCTTTAAGGCCTTTTCCAACCTGAATGATTGTATGATTCTATGTATTTTGATAGGATCATTAATTGGGACGGTAAATTACATTTGAGAAGTATGAAAAAGGCTAGTTTAGTGTTTGAAGTTTAGTTTATATAGCTGGTGAAGGGTCTTGAGAACAAGTCTAACGAGGAGCAGCAGAGGGGACTGGGGTTGTTTAGCCTGGAGAAAAGGAGGCTGAGGGGAGACCTTATTGCCCTCTACAATTACCTGAGAGGAGGTGGGAGCAAGGTAGGTGTCGGTCTCCTTTCTCAAGTAGCAAGCGATAGGATGAGAGGAAACGGCCTCAAGTTGTGCCAGGGGAGGTTTAGATTGGATGTTAGGAAAAATGTCTTCACCGAAAGGGTTGTCAAGCACTGGAACAGGCTGCCCAGGGAAGTGGTTGAGCCACCGTCCCTGGAGATACTTAAAGGACATGTAGATGTGGCACTTAGGGACATGGGTTTAGTGGTGGACTTGGCAGTGTCAGG
>NW_009648332.1:8600726-8623331 GCF_000708025.1 Charadrius vociferus | reverse complement strand
TATTGAATTTTTTATATATATATATATATTTAAATAACTTGGCAGACATTGTGCTTCTGATCTTTTGTCTTGAAGGAGAACCATAGAAGTGGTAAAAAGGATCCATTTAGACACAATGTGTTAAAAAAGTGTTGAGGTGTTATGTACTTGGAAGACATGAGATGGGGGGAAAGGAGGAGAAATTGACTTCTTGTTTTTGCATGGTGTTGTTGCCGTTTTATAAACTACTGTTTTCTTCAAATACAAAGGAGTTGTGTTTGTTTGTATCTTATTAAGTAACATTGGTTTCACCAAATTTGATCAAAGGTTTATTTGTTGCAGAATCAATAATAATTCTCTTCTCTTAAGGAAAAACCTGCAATTTATGAATGTACTGTCCAGTGTTTTTAACTACAGAATTTGCAAGATTACACAAATTGACTAGAAGATTCACGCAAAATTCAATAACATTTTCCATGTCAAAGTTCAATGAAATATGAAACATAATTACCATAAACAATGAAAATTAGCCTCTTAAACCTATGAACTAGAAGGCGTGGAAATAATTTTGTAATATATATTCTCGTTGGTTTTGTTGAGACTGTTCTTGGGCACTGCCAAAATTCCTTTACAGACTTATGTATTCTAATCTCTGCATTATTATATAGTAAAAAAAGTACTCGTAAACTTGTATTTAACCTGAGGAGGAAGCGTCCATTTTTGAACATACATAGTAGATATATGTATATACTATATGGTACTATAGCCTAGTCCTGTTCATGGGTAGTTTCCAATTAATAAGTGAAGACTTGAAGAATTACTCCTAGGTGTAGAAGTATTTCAGCAGGCTGTAGAGGCGCTGCTTTAATTCTGCCTTTTGACACGACGGGAGAATTATAAACTTTTAAAGTAAAGTTTGTCACCTTCAATAAATATACGTGTGAGATCCAAGTTTGCTGCTAACAGAGTTGCTGCTTGTTTGAATTTTCTCTGGATTCTGCTTCATCTTTGGAGCCTGTAAAACTACGCTTTACGCTTTGGGTGTAGTGGCATGGTAGAGGACCTGGTTGGGGTCTTTTGGCTCAAAAAAAGGTATTTTAGAATAGCTCTTCCATGGAGTCTGTCCCATTGCAGGGGGCTCATTTTAGCACAGGTCTGTAGGTGTCATGTCCTGCTTCTTCACCCAGACTGGTCAAGACAGGGAGAGCTTGTGGAAGCCTGTAGCATGGTTGTGATTTTTAGCTATTTTGGGGGTGGGAGCGTTGATGCAAAGCGTAGCTTTCTCTTACTCGTAGCTGGATTTTGAGTGAGACGGAAGCGAGCATGGGCTCTCACTGCCCCCGCCTTCAGGTGGGCACGTACTGTCCTTTGCCCGGAGATGTATTTCTCCTGACCGCGAGCACTGCACTCTGTTTTTCTTTCTTTGCTGCTGACATCCCTGGCTGTCTGGGTGTGCAGCTGCGGCCGTGATGGCACCTCTGTCTCACCTGTGCGTGGGAGAGATGCGGAGGAGTGTAACGCCTGTGCCTGGGTGGGAGCACTCCCGCGGCTCCAGAGGAGCAAGCTGCTGCTTCCGATAACTCTGCTCGGCTCCTGCTATGTTTCTTACCCAAAGCTTTTTCTTTTTAAACACCACCACAATAAAGTGTGCTGCTGTAATACCTCAGTGCCGGTCTCTTGCTTGTGTCTGTGGAAGGGATGAGGAGCATGATTAAGTATAAGAAGGGATAGTTCTGAAGGGTTATGTGGCAGCAGGCTCTTGCTCTTCTCTTGCTCTTCTAGTGGTCCCCCACCCTGGTGTTGGAAAGCTGGGCATCTTTTAGGAACGGTATTTTACTAAAGAGTCATCAAAGGCTTCTTCATTGGCCAAAACCATCTAGATGGATGGGCAAACGTTTGTCTTAAAATGACTTGCATGGGATTACTGGGATCAGCAACTTGACTGCAGTGATGAAAAACATCTTTAATACACTAGAAATTGTGAGTTGTATTTTGTTTGCTTAAATCATTAGGTGTTCAGGGCAGGCACCATGAATTGCACGGTGCTTAGGAATACATTGCACAGTGCTTATGTTGCTGGAAAGCATTTGTAAATGTAAGTTTGAATTAGAGATGTGTTTTTTTCCCTTATTAAACTTTGAAGAGTTGTGCTTTGAAGACCAGTGAATTTTTGATGCTCTTAAACATTGTCTACAAGGAGCAGGCGAGGGATCTCCTGACCTCCTGTTTTTCTTTTCTTTTCTTTTTTTTTTTTTTTATTTTATTTCTTTGAGCTGATACCTCTATTGTATGTTGGTTTTGGATGTTACGAGAAATGCAGACTTGCTGGTTTTGGCATTTAGGTGAAAGGATGGGCTGACACGACTGTGAAGGTTATAAATGGAGGATGAGCTCTCAGATATTGGCTTTCTTCGTATCTGAAGTGAGTTAACAGCCTCTTGGATGCTTGTTGCACAGTGTAATTAAAATAAACACTATAATGCTAATCATTTATGTATTTTTGCCTGTGGGTGAAGTTTTAAATTAGAAGTAGCTATACTTCGGTGGAAGTGGATTTTTGTTTTATTATTATAATGTTGCCTGTTTCCAGTCTGGTAATATTTCTGTGAGAGTGCATAAAAAATATTGCTAGGCAGATTTGTTTTTGTTTTTTATTACCTAATTGTATATTCTAGTAACAATGTAATTATTGCTTTTAACAAAAACTGCCTGACTTGAGTGTTTAATTCCATCAGACTCAAGCAGTCGCTGATGAGGTGATAAATGATAGGTTATATGTAGAAATGGATTTGCAATTATTTGCTGCTTTGGGGGGGAAAAAAAAAAAGGATGTTTTGTTTCTGTCCAATGACTAATGTTGAAAATCAAAGCAGCGCACCAGATGTTATTTCTAATGACTGTGGTTCAAGGTCTCTTTTGTACGGAGGAGGGTTTCGACTGAGTTCGTCTCTTGGCTTTGAAGTTTCTCTCGCTCGTTAGTGCAGCACTCCTCTAAGTCTTCTGCTCTGGACTTCTCTGTGGACGGGTTTTATTGGGGAGCTCCTTTTCCCCAACCCTTCGTACATCTCACAGCTCCCTGTTCGTCAGGAGGCGGAGGGCGACAGTGTTTTTGCAGTGGGGGCTGAGCACTTCCATTCACTTGTGTTTATTTCATAGAATTAAAACAAGAATAAGTGTTTCGCTTTATTTGTTGATGTCTGATTAGGAATTAGTGGAAGAAACTGAATCGCTGGTGTGATTAACGGTAGGTTTTGTTTCTGATGTATGAAAGGACTCATTGTCTGAGGCTTTTCCTCCATCGCGCTCTGCCTAATACTGCTGAAATCACGCTAACGACGGCAGCGCTCGAGGCTCCGCGTCTTGTTTTCCTGCGTGCTTAATCATACAGCTGGAAAAATTTCCTCTTCGAAGGGACAGACGATTGCTTCTGGCGCCGAATCTGCTGTCACATCATAGGGGCCTTGCTGATAAGGTGGGCATTGGTTTGGTGAGGGAGAGGGAGGCTAATCTGAAACCTACAAACTGATCTGATTTATGCTACTTTAGGGTTCTGAATCTGGGACTGATGGTTTTGTTAACACTGTGCTTACTCTTCTGCCCCTGCAGCTGAAAGTGGTGAGCTGCCTCAGTCCGATTTTAAATTCGTCCCAAATTTTTGTTAGATCAACCTTCTGTAATTGCTGATGTAGTACGTCTGCAAGGACGAACTTTAATATTGCTCAGTGTATGTTTTCAAAAGTGATTTTAGAAATTCGAGGTTTGTAGAAATGAAGACACTTCTGAAATGCACAGCAAGAAATTGTAGTGCACGTGACTGTTCCTCTTTCAGAAAAACCCTGGAAGAAACACAATACCCCACCCCACGAACACCAGCCTTTCTTCTCCTCTGAATCGGGTTGTCATTCCAAGGTCTCAGAGTGATTTAAAAATATAAAATAAACTCCCTTGAGGAATCTATTAAAAATTATTTGGTTCACTGAACATTCAGTGCACGTTCGGCCTTGGAATCCATTACATGCCTGTAGAAAGACTTTAACAATCCTCTCCGACAAAGTTGGTCTGAGTTGTGTCCCTTTGGCAGGTGGGCATGAGGGAATTTCATTGCTTCATTTTCAAAACAGAAGTGTGTGGAATTAATATTGATTTTTATTATAGCTGTCTGCTAGTGCCACTGTATCCAGGGGTCGTATGTCAGCTCTGCTTTTGTAGTGGCAGCTTTCCCTGTTCCTTTAGTTGAAATCCGTAGTTGTGGAGCTCTGGAAATAATTGGGAAATGCTGTTTTTTTCCTTTTGAATTCAATTTGTAAAGCTTTATTACCTAGAATTAAATTCTTATCAGGTTGAAATGGTGCATAAATTCTTGTTGAATGGAGACAAATGCTATTAGAAATGGGTGAAACTAAGCTATATTTTAATCCTAGATTTATTTTCATTTCCATTGTCGTTCATTGAAAACACTTTGCATCTACTTTGTCCATCTGTATTGGTGTTTCCTTGTTCTGATAATTTTTAATGGTTGAGTCTGAGAGAGAGGGCATGTGTTAGCTTCCCACTTAGAGTGTGGTTGCGTGCTGTGACGTGGGTTATATTTCCTAGTACCTGGTGTAGGTGTTGTCAGTTCCCATCAGTGTGCGTTGCCTTTGTGTGCTGAAGAGAGTTGTCATGTTATTCAGTAAAAATATTTCTTTTGGAAGAGCTTTCTTGTGTTTTCAGCTCATGGTGGAGAACTGTGATGTCTGCTTTGTTGCTTTTTGTATGCAAATATTCATAGTTGCTAAGAGCTGGGTAGTTTTTCAGAGCCTAATGTCAGGTAAGGACTTAAAGAAAACACAAATAATGGGCAGTCCCTCTGGATATGCAAGTTTATTTGATTAACCCACCTGACCCGCAGCATTCGAGAGCAGTTAAATATTTGGACAGTCAGCAGTCCCGTTAGTCATGTTTCATTAGGTGATGGCCTCCTCCATTTGAAGTTTTACTCTGTTTTGCTGCTGTTGCCAAGTCTTGTGCCATTTGGGAAGGGAGCCGGGCATGGGGGGCACGGCGGGTGCTGTTGGGGGTGTCCCTGAAGCAGGTTCCCGGGAGGATCTGGGGATGTGTGTCCAGGGAAGATCTGGGGATGCGTGTCCCTGCAACAGCATCAGCTGCAGCAGGGAGGGGATGGGAGGCAAGGGAGAAAATTGCTAATTGCGATTGTCAACACCGTAAAGGTTAGCTGGTAGATAAAGTTACTAACCTAAGCAGAAATAGCAACGCTGCCCTGAGAAGTGTAAAAGACTTGTCAAAACCTAATCTAATCTCCTGCATTAGCTGTACATTGCAATAATGAATAAATGAAATTCCAGCAAGCTGAGATGGTCCAATTTTAATAACTTCTCAAAAAATCAAAATGAAATATTGTGCTGGAAGAGGCATATCACGGTTATCCAAATTTCTTTCTATAGAATCGTTTTTAATTTTATGCGAGCGTACACTAATGGTTTAAAAACTCATTTGTCTCCTTGTCAGCAGCTTGACCAGTATTTTAATACAATAGACATGGTTTTATCTTGAACCGGTCTTGTTTTTCAATGGGTGTTGCAGCCAGCTGGAAAATTGTTTGACTTTTTAACTGCTGTGGTTTTGATGTGGTGTCTACAGTAAGAAAGTAAAATTTATGTAAAACCAGTGACGCTTTCAGTTGTCGTATTTCCATTTAGATTTGAGGGAAGGGGAGCAAGTGTCTATGCTAAAGCTCTCAGTTTTGCCGTTTTTCTTCTATGGTAACTCTCCATACTACAACTAGGTAAAATTCCTACCTTTGCCAAAATCTGAGGAAAATTAGGAGGAAATAGCTGCTGTGATTCTAACTTAGTGCATTTCTGGATGCATTGCTGAGGCTGTTCTGGTAGAAATATGGCTAGTAAGTTTTATGGGAGAAAGAGCTAGTACAAAAAAAAAAACCCTCTTGGGATTCAAATGTGGTTTTAAAAATGCTGATAGTACCTTTTTGTCTATTCTGGCAAGAAAAGAGCATGATTATAATGTGTTTTCATCATACAGGTTTTCTGAGTGACCAGACAGTATTGAGCTCTGAATTCCTGACTTTGGAGTGTCCAAATTGTGTATAATTAACATAAAAGTCAGTTTTTGAAGACTCCAGTGTTTCACAGGGAAACTAATGAGAAGTTTAGTGTAATGTACTACTCTTTTCAGTATGCTTTTCTCCCCTGAAATTACTGAGATATAAATATTCTAAATCGAAAATGGTTCTCAAACTTTGATTCTGAAATGAGCTGTGAACAAGTATTTTGTATTTGTGGCCTCAAAGTGAAAAATGTTTTGATTAATAAACTGTGTTAGTTTTTATGGTAGTTTGCTGTGACAGAAATGTAGTTTCTAGGTGTGCTTAGAAGCTGGTGTAAGTTTGGCAGACTTGCTGCTATATCTTTTCACCTAATTGCTTTATGAGTTGCATACAATCTTATTAATGAAGTTGGGTTTGCATCTCTGAATAGGTAAAAAGTGCTTTTTATGGACCCAAGCGTTCGTGGTTTGGTATCAGTTGTGCTGTCGGTGTTGGGTGCTGCTGTTAGAGGAGGGCAGTGCAGTGTTGCTCTGCGCCCACCTGGGGAAATGCAGTTGTCTGAGCCATTGGAAAGGAGAACAAAATAATTTGGCTTGGTGTGAAATGACCTGCACTGCTCGGTTTTGCAGTGCTGTCTTTTGTGTGCGTCTATGTGAGGAGCAAGTGTGTTTGCAGGATGGCTTTATCCCTTAGTGGTGTGATGGAGGGGTGGGTGTTCTCACTTTGGTTGGGGTGCAGAGCTGCTCGAGGGGATGACACTGGGCGTTCGCCAGGTTGTCCCGCTGATGCCATGAGACCTTCTGAGAAGAGCTGCCTTGCTATAACCACGCTGCAGTGTGGATACGTGGAAACAAATGACTTCAGAGGAGGTTTAAGGCAAAGGCAACTGTCAACGTGAAGGTAACTCAGGAGACCAGCCCAGCCCGGCAGCTGTGGGCTCAGTTTGCCAAGCAGTGGCCGTGACCTTGGCTCTGCACAGGCGAGCTACGAGAGCTACTGACAAGCTACAGAAATCCTGGGTGGATGCGTGGCCTCTCGCTTTGTTTAATAGTGGATTTTTATTTTTTTTTCTTTTTTTGAGGAGGGACGAAGACGCCGAGGGTTCCCAGCTACAGCGCTTTTCAGATCCTTATTTGAAAGTGTTTTAAACAAGGGACATCAGAAGCTGAGATACAAAGCAACCTTTTGAAGTTAAAAGTGGGTCTGCATGAAAATGAACTGCTTGCCTGTGAAAAGAGTCAAGTGTGAAAGGATAGGATGGCTTCACTAAATGAATTTGATAGTCTGAATAAGTGTGGTGAGGCAGAGAGGAGAATCTGGAAAGGTCAGGACTGAGCATGTGACTGTAGACGAGGTGGTGGAAAGACATGAAAGGAATTGAGTGGAAATGCCTCGGTTTACATTTTTCTGACTTAGAAGTGATTTATTTATTTTGGTGAAGGTGGTCATAAAAAGGGAACTTTAGAAGCTTGCCGCAGAGAAGTGGAGAATGTGACTCCTTTGGGATCTTGTACCGTTTTCATTCAACTTTTGTGTGGTTTCAAATAGCTAAAAGATCAAAGCCTGAAGGAACTCCTTGTTACGTGTACAGTCCATTCGTAGGACTTCTCTGCCCTGCTCAACTCTCTGCAGTTGAGTGCTTCAGCAGCTTTTTGTCCCAAGTACAGGATTTCTTACTATTGCTGGCTTGTTTTCAGTGATCCACATAACTTGCAGATTTTAACTCAAATAATTTGTGACATGTTTTCTAGGTCCTTGATACTGCTTAAGAGGATAGTGTAGAGTGTGATACCTGCATGCGGTGTAAAGGTGAGATGATTTGCATTGGAAGCAGGAAGCTGTCTGAACTTTTTGTACAAAGTGATGGACTCCAGGTTGACTGTCACCGCTCGGGGTGGGATCTTGAGACCTACAGTAGTCCCATCAAACCATCAGCTCTGTGCTTAGTAGTGATCAAAGAAAACATATAAAATCTTATGAAATGCTATGAAAAGAGTAAAGAATAAGATACAGAGCATTATTATGCCATATCTAAATCCATGGTTTGTCCGTATGTTAGATACTGTTTCATCTCCCCTTCCTTTCATCTCAAGCAGAATATAGAGCAGCTGGAAGAAGTGTGGAGAGACACAAGTTGTTGTCACATGGCTTCCACGTGACAAATGACTGGAGAAGGGGTGGTTGAAGAAGGAAGTGACAGAGGTCTGTGAAATCATGAGCGGCTTGAAAGAGGGTTTGGCTATTTCATCTCCCAGTGTAAGAGCAAGTTAAAATCAACCAAACTTTGTAGGAGCCAGGTTCAGACCCCGGCAGAAGGACGTGGTTCTTCATGCAGGGGTGGGGAGCTTGTGGAACTCCTGGAAAAGGTCTTCTGGAGACTACTCAGTGGACAAATCATGCCATTCTAAGGAAATCCCTACCAGTGAAAGTACTGAAGGCTACAGAGGTGCTTGGGGGAAGTGCAGATGTGCTCATCCTATTCTTGCTCTTCTCTAGCCCTGTGCTTACAGGCTGTGTTGGAGACAGGGTATTAGGCTAGCAGGACCTGTGGTGTGACCCAGCACATCCGTTCTTACGTTTGGGTCGTGTGCTTTGCCATGAACTCCATGAACTTTTTGTCCCTGCTTTGCTTAACATAGGGCAAGCCCTCTGCAGCAAAGCCTTTTCCGTGGAACTTATTTTCTTCAGCAAGAGCAATGAATAGATAAGCTGCAGCTGGCAAAAGCTGAAAGCAAGAAGGGGGAGTTGCTGCTTTCCCATTCCTGTTCCCAGTTGCTGTGGCTTAGCTTATGCTATTTTGGGGTTGGGCCGTTTCACTGAAGCAGCAGAAAAATAACTTTGGGGGAGAGGGGAAGAGCTGGATAGGTTGCTGCTGGTTAGTGGATTAAAGCAGTTCATAGGTGCAGTGAAAGCCCCAGGGGATGGGACCGCACAGCCCGAGAGAAGGCAATCGGGCATTTTCCTTTTTACCACGAGCAAGCCATGAGATAACTCAGATGTCTCCGGGCACGTCCCACCCATCTCCCAGCTGCACAGTCTTCGCTTGCTTACGCTGACTTTGGTGATTGTTAAAGCAACTTGTGGAAGGCTAGAGCTCAGTAATACAAAAGAGAGCCATCAAATTCTGCTGCGGTCTTTACAGTTTCTAGCAAGCTTAAGCAGATCACAGATGGGGCTCAAGTAGGGCTCCATGCCAGTGTTGGGTAAATGGCAGCAGTGCCCAAACAGGCGTGAGCGGTCCCTTTTGCAGCACTGGTAACCTCTCTTGTAAAACCAGACTGCTGCTGGTGTAGGTGTGGAGCTGCCTCCCACACCGTGGTGGAGACTGCGACTCTCCTTGCTGTCCAAAATGCCCAAGCGGTGTCATTACCTGCCCCAGTAACCTTGGGGTGCTCTGGAGAGAAGAGGGCACCTAAGTGTGCAGGTGGGCAGAAGTTATTTACTGACTTCTGCGTTGAGGGAAGGCTTAGGAAGTGTTTTCCAAAAGCAGCTTGAGAAAGGGAATGTGGTGGGAATCAGATCTGGAGCAGAGCTTCTTCCTTAGCGTCTTTGGGTGACGGTGTGGAGATGTTGCTTGCCCAGGGAATAGCAAAAAGCTAGTTCTTCTGCTTCTGTGAAAGTGAATTGTTTTCTGTTCTGTTGGAACAGTGCTTTTGTGTACAAAATGCTGATCAAGGTCTTAACACCTTATTAGTCTGTGCAAAAGAGCAATGTTTGCAAATGTGCCCGTTTGTTTTAAAAAAACCCAAGGGATCATGCCTTATGCCTCCTCCCTTTGACATCAGACCCCTCGAAAGGCTGTGAGAAGCTGTGATCTTCAGGGCTTTTTATTTTTATTGGATAAGAAGCAAAAAAAGGACACTATTCAAAATGAAAAAGAGATCTGCTTTTAGTTGAAGGGAGTTACATTGTGAATGTCATAGACACCTATGAGCAATAACAGCAGAGGATAAAGATGTGTGTTTGAATTCTTCTAAGAGAACTAACACTCAAGATTGATGGAAAAAAATGTGTTTACTTTTAAAAAATATAATACAATATTAATGACTTCCAGCTATTCTGCAAATATCTTCATCTTTCTAGGTAGATCTTTCTACCTTACCTATTTCAGAAGAGATTTGCTCTACTGCTTCTATCTAGTGCTACATGTCAAAATAATTTTTCTTTCATGGACAGGCCAGCAAAATGTCATGTAGACTTTTTTTTCCATTATCATTTTAGTACGGGCAGGTCAGCAAGACTTTATACAGGACTAGGAAATTTCCCTGCTTTTGCAAAGCTGTGTAAATAGGCATGTCTGTGGCCTACTTTTTAACACTTCTGTAGTGTTTTAGGTTCTCCTAAACTTAGATATTTTTTTTTTTCCACAAAGCTTTACAATTCATTTTTAAAACAGTGCTAATTCAGTGTATCTAACTAGCTGAAGATCATTAATAGCTTCTCTATTCAGTACAGTTGTGCAGTAAAGCTCCTTCTGGAGTGATGCTATTAAATAATTCACTTATTTTCCTCAACTTCTTTTTCTGGTGGCCTAGCTTTTAAAATCTTTACTGAAATGTTGTTTGAAATCCTAATCTTATTTCTTCTTTAAAGATTAATTCCATTAGTGCGTAGTTTATGGAGGAAAATGTTCTATTATGGGAGAAACAGACGTAACTTTTATGATGGATTTTGAAAATGTCAGTATGAATATAATCAGGACTGGTGATAAAAGATGACTGTAGAAAAGTAGCATGTTTTCTTTAGCTCATGGAGTGTATGTGTTAGGATTGTGAATATTAAGGGAGGTATGTAAATGGAAATATGTTCAGAGTGGTGGAAAATAAAAACATCTCAATACACATCTTTCTTTTTATTATTTTTATTTTGGTCATAGTGACAAAAACTTTCCAAAATTTAAACTATTCAGTGAAGGGAGTGGGTTATACTGTGACTTTTGAGGAGAAATTGCCCCCTAGGCTCCCACAGCCACCCTATCAGGAGTTACTTTTTGCAGGTGATATGGCCTGGAGTCATGGCATGCTCAGGCATCAGTCATGGGTCCTCAACTTGATTTTTACCTGGGATTTGCACTGGCTTATTTCTTCATCTAGGGAACTGGCTCGTGATGAGTGATTTGCCATAGAGTTATTTTTTCCGCATTGCCTGATAGCTGCCTTTATTTTATTCCTTGGTAAACTGCCAGAAATAACAATTAAATCCAAACCTTTACCTGTGTTTTGTTGATGGCAAGTTTGAATGGATTTCTGATGAGGTATTTGTTCTTTCAGGGTTGTTGTACTGTTTTGGATGTTTTCCAAACGTGTTTAACGGTCTTCAGTCCCTTTTCTACTGGTGTCCATGGAAGAAGCTGGCTTTCCCTGCAGCTTGGTGACAGTTTGCCCGGCGGTGGTTATCAACCTGCCAGGACACCGTATGGGTCTGTGCTTGCCTTGTTGTCCTTAGCTCCCACTGCGTATGGTTAAAGATGTTCCCTCATTTTCACTGGTGGGGCATGACTTTGGTCACGCTGTGTTTCTGTGAAATGGTGCGATCCGGATTGCCTCATGAAGAGCGTGGCCTCTAGCAGCACACTCATCAGCTGGGAGCTTGGGAGAGGTTCATGCCTGGTGGAGAGTCATTTTTTTTCTCTTGTTTAGGAGGCCCTCTCCTCAAGGCCAGGACTGACTTTTGTTGAAACAGACTCATGGACCTGTTCTTCTTTGTGCACCTTGTGCTTCAGAGCAGAAGCCACCTGGTGTACCCAAGACATCAGGAGGGATTTGCTAGGCTGGGCAACCAGACCCTGTGGGTGAACCTCAAGGTTGGTTGTCCTGGTTGTGTCCCAGTGCAGTGATACTCAGCAACTCTTGCAACGGACGACAGCAGCAACCCAAGTGATGTGGTTGGGAGGACATTCTCCACCTGTGCTTTCTGCAAGGGTGTTTCTCTCATGATGATGAAGAGCAGCCAGTGTGAGTTCTGCTTGCCCCTTCCTGGGCACAGAGCTGCTGGCAGAGCACCTTAGCACGAGGCTGCACTTGGCAGGGCTATGCCGAATCTTTATTCCCATGAAATTTGACTTCTGGGGTTCTTGAAGTTGTGTGTGTTGCACTGCTTGCAGACACCCACAGTTCAAATGAGCATTTTGACTTATGCTTAAAGATGGGAACAGAGGTTGGTTGCCTGTGAGCGGAGTCCTTGAAGATGTGCAGACCACGAGTGTTAGTTTGTTCTCCTGGGCCTATTGGGAGGACCAGGGGTGTAAGGTGTACTCCAGTCCCAACCCCTTGCACCATGCCTTTGCATCTGTGTGTGCAGAATCAGTGCTGGTAAACCTAAGGAGGTGTCTCCTCTGGAGTGGTTTGTTGGTTGCCCAGCTTGCGAGTCTAATTGTGGACTACATGTCTGGTACCTTGGGTTGGTAGTTCTTGCTCACTGGTTCTCCATCAGGTGTGCTCCTTTCCCCGGTCCCTGGAGTTGCAGCCGCAGTGTTTGCACACAGGGTTTCACGGCTGCCTATTTCCACCTGTATTGCTCATTCCAAAGACTATTTGTAGCTGCTAATGATTTGCTGGAAAGGCTGCTGCGGGAAGTGAAACATTGCCTGATTGTATATTTCTTTATTTTAGTCTGGAAAACAGCATTTGACTCATTCACAGCATGATGCAAAATATTTATAGTACTTGAAATGCTTGCAAATACGTGTTGCAAGCAACAATATAAGCAATGTCTTAAGCCACGTGGAGCAGTTTAATCTATCTGATCTTATCAATATAGAAGACTGACTCGGTAATTCAATCAATGTTACTAATTTTTAAAGTAATAAAAATTATCATTTGATATACCTCCAAATTGGCCAAAATACTTCCATTGAAACAGAAGTTCTTCAGATCTCAAACTCCAGTAATACTCTGTAAATAAATAATAAAATGCTATTTGAATTTTATTTAGGAGCTTTACATAAGGAATGGAAAGAGATGCCAGGGAAGGTGGACAGTGGTGATCCATGGCTGGGAAGATTTCACATGAAGAGAAGCTGAACTGTTTTGCATCAAAAAAGGCAAATCAGAAGGGGCACAAGAAATCTAAAATATAATAAATTATTTAGGGAATCTAGGTCAGCAGACAGTTCCTGTGTTTTGAGATAGAAAGGAGATCTGAAACGCTTCAAAATCAGTCAGTTCAAGATGAATGAAACAAAAATCCTTTTTACAGTGTGTGCAGGAAGACTGTAGAAGGTGATTGTATGGGAGGTCAGCTCTTCAAGTTCAGAAGAGGGTTAGATATCTATATGGGTATTGGAGATATTTATACGGGTATTGGGATTTGCAAAAACATTTAAGGAAGAAACAGAATGCCATACTTCACTTTCTTTTGAGTAATTCCTAACTGTAAAAAGACAAGGACGAAGCTTAAATGGAACGAGGCAGTGTTTTCTCAGTTGGAAGTTCTTGGATCTTCCCTCGAGCCCTGCGCTGTCTCTGTAACAGGTTGGTGGTGGCCGGGTGAGCTTCGAGGCTGATCCTGCCTTGCTCGTAGCATCCTCTGAGACATCTTGTGCGCCTCTAAGATCAGCAAAGTGCATTTAATAGACTACTATGCAAGTAAAAATTAGAGGACATAGCCTTCCCATGGGAAACTGGCAGATTGTGTTGCCTATTTGATAGGCTTTTTATCAACAGGTATAACTGTAATGGATTCTAATATTTAGACTAATATTGGTATCTGTTGTGACTTCTGCTGAGTTGATGCAGAGATTCCCATTGAATTCTGCGGACGTTAGGTCAGGTCCCTTAAAATCAATCCTATATCCTGTGTCAGCTACTGTATTTAAAGGTCTGTCTACCCCTACTTTATAGTTTTATAGCATTGGAGGAAGATATTTTAAATGGTAAGCAAAAATCTTGTATATTGTTAATCCAGGAGGAATTACCCAATTACCATGATCCTAAAAGTCTGCCCGAAAGTCTTGCCCAGCCAGCAGTATTTTTAGCAGTCTCTGTCTCTAAAGCAGGTCACTTAGGTTCTTTTTAGCTACAACTTACTACTAAAATCTGCTTTGTTTTGGGAACACTTCATTCATTTCTCAGAACTGGGGCGATTGCTGAAGGTCATCTCAGAGGGAGAAACTGTTTTTAAACCTTGAGGTTTAACCTTGGGAAATGTGATGGTGAAAACTCAATGTGCCAGGCAGAACTGAAGTTGCAGTCACCCTGACAAAAACTGTCAGAGCAAGTGATGATTGAACAGAAAGGACAGGAGAAAAGAGAGGACTTGAAATGTGTGTGGTTGATAACATCGTTACGTCCATCTTGAAAACCCATGTGTCAGATAATTAGTGTTCTTGGACCACAGATGACAAAATGGAGTCGTACAAATTTACCTTACCTACAGCTGTTATCAAAAAGTTTGTAAGAAAATATAAAATAATAATAAAAAAAAAATCCTGATTTTTGTGATTGCAGGACAGCAAATTGGCCTTTAAGTGGGTACATCAGTGGGGGAAAATATATATTTCTATAAAATCTTTGGTCTAACGTACAGCTCAAAATAATTTAGAACTAGTGTCTAAACTAATTCTCAGTGGAAACTGGCTTATTTCTGGCAAAGTTGCCACCCTTATGTTCGTTCCTCTTCTCCCTCTTGTGCAGAAGTAACCTGAAAACCATCTTGTATTTGAGAAAATCACCAGCGGATTGCGGCACTGTTGGTGCCAAACCGATGGCACAACCTCCGCTGTGTTGCAATAGGAGTGTTCAATAAACATCGCTTGTCAAAGTTGTTTAAAAGTTCTGGTGTTGCGTGAGTTCTAAATGCGTTTGCAAGTGTTGTTCTCTGAATAATGCATGCTCGTGAAATGATCTGTGCTGCGGGGAGGGAGGCGGGCTGGCTGTAGGCAGGCTGGCTGGTCAAGCACCGCGCAAAGGAATGGGAAAACAAAGCAGGCACAGCAGTTCAGATAGTCTGGCTTTCAGTTACTCTACTTTTTTTTTTTTTCTTTTTTAAAAAAACCCACCTGACTGAACTTGGTATGCTACAGCAACTAAAGAAAACCAGAGCTCTTACCCGATGAAGTTCACACCTACGGAGACAAAGTCCTGCGACACATCTGATACTAAATGCCGGGGTGGTAGTGTTCTGTTTTGAGCAGTTCTTTGGCATTCGTGTTTACTGATAGGTGTCGGTGTTCAAGCGGTGCGGGGAAGAATGTGGATTTTTGCATGGAGAGGAGAGATCCATGACACTGTAGGAGGAGAGGGTTTTGTGCCTCCTTGGTTGGTCAGCCGCCGTCCCAGTGATGAGTGAACTTCAACGCCAGCCGCCCGCCGGGAGGTGCAGTGCCACTCAGCTTCTGTGTCTTTGCTCTGGTTAAAGAAAGCTAGAAATACGTGCTGCATTAAGATACAACTGTTAATTAAAAAAATATCTTGGGGGGGAAAAAAAATTCATAGATTTTAACACATGTATAGTATTTATTTTCTTTGTTTATTGCTCGAGTGTTCTGTAACAGGAGGTTTACCCTCCTTTTCCTCGATACATTTCTGTTATGAAAACTGCGCTTGGGAAAAAAAATAAATATTTACCTAATCATTTGCTGAGCAATCCATGACCTTCAGCCAACTTGAGCTACCCAGACTCATTATTTGGCCCCGGTGTAGAGTTGCTTTGCACTATTTATATGTTCCTGCCTGGCCGGGTGGGTGCAGAGGTGTTCGCAGAACAACCCCGTGGTATTTCCCGCAGGAGACCCTTCAGCACATCTTCAGCTTTTTGCTACTAATCTCATTTGTGGGAGTGAACTCTTCTTAAATGGTCATTTAAGTCTCTCTCGTGGGTCTGGTTGTAATATCGGAGCTTTAGAAAGGTTGCTACAAGGAAGCTTTCGGACACTTATCCCTATTTTCCTTTCTTTTTAAACGTGTTCACCTACTACCACATAGTAGTCTGAATAAGACCTGTCTCATCCCAGTGGTATTTGCATCCATTTTAATACTGCAGACTACTGTGATTATTTTTTTTCTATATTGCTTGCTACCCAAAGTGGGCATGTTTACCTGTTGCTTCTCTCTTGCTTGATGTGGCTTTTTTTTTTGCATGTGCAGCCAAGGTTTCATTAATCTTTCTTGCTACCAGATCACACTGCAAACCTTGTAAGAATTTCTTGGCTTCTCAGTTTGTCACTCCCACTGAATATTTCTTTCAGATTATTTTCCTGTTGGATGTCTTCGCTGCACTTTCCCAAGGAGAACCTTATTTTTAATTGCCTGCTTCTCAACTTTCTCTGTCCTCGCTGGAGCTTGCAACTCCTAAATTTAGTATCATCCACAGATTTCAAGAACACACGTTTTACTCTTGTTCTGCATCATTAACTAAGATTTTAAGTAAGAGAATATATAACAAAATTTCCTGCATCCTTGAGAGATACTTTCAAAGTTTCAGTGTATGATTTTCATTTTCTTTTGTTTATGTTTTTTTTGTACAGTCCACATCAAAACTGGTTTCTTAAATTATTTTGAAACGGTATCATTTAATACAGTCAAATGGTGTACTGACATCCAAGTGTATTTTATCCACTGTGTGCTTGCTATCAACAAACTACAATTCTCTAAAAAAGTGGTGGGCTGCATCAGATTTTGTGCATACTTTACAAAACCCCTGTCGTGGATTAACCCATCAGGCAGCTCAACACCACGCAGCTGTTCGCTCACTCCCCCTCAGTGGGACGGGGGAGAGAATGGGGGAAAAAGGTAAAACTTGCGGGTTGAGGTAAAGACAGTTTAACAGGACAGAAAAGGAAAGGAAAATAATAATAATAATGGTAAAAGACTATACAAAACAAGTAATGTACAATGCAGTTGCTCACCACCCGCTGACCGATGCCCAGCCCATCCCCGAGCAGTGGCCACCACCCCCTGGCCAACTCTCCCGGGTTTTATTGTTCAGCCGGACATCATATGGTATGGGATATCCCTTTGGCCAATTGAGGTCAGCTCTCCTGGCTGCGTCCCCTCCCAAATTCTTGTGCACCCCCAGCCTGCTTGCTGGCGGGGCGGTGTGAGAGGCAGAAAAGTCCTTGAATTTGTGCGAGCAGAGCTCAGCAACAACTGCAACATCAGTGCGGTGTCAACATGATTCTCATCCGAAATGCAGCACTATACCAGCTACTAGGAAGAAAATTAACTCTATCCTAGCCAAAAGCAGGACAACCCCATTTCTTGTTTTGTTTGAAAGAAGATAATCCTCTTCCCGGAGTCTTAGGGGCTGGTTTCTCCTATCTTAATAACACGGTTCTTTTAGAAGTAAAATTTGTGTGCTTATATGATAACAATTGCTGCGTGTTTTTCTTTTGTGAAGTTGAGGAATTAGCGGCTACATCTACTAAGCTTGTTTGCTAATTTGTCTTTACTGGCTCAACTCCTTGGAATAAATGATATTACGGAGTGGTTCTGATATGTATGTCTACATTTCCTAAGGCTTTTACTTGTAATTATTAATGCCCATTTGTAATGGCTATCAATTGGTACTTTACTGAGGTACTACAGATAAAAGCGTGGAACTGCAGTAGTGGGTATTGCCAGGAGTGCTTGCTGAGAATAGCTGTCCGTCATAATTTTGATTTCTCTGTGTTTAAGTGTGTGTGTTTCTCACTGTAGGTGTCTGAAATTTTGAGTTTTTGTGGTGCTGTTCATACTTGTCGCAGCTAAGTATCTGTGTGGGGGTATATATACGTGTGTGCGCGCACGTGTATATATATTAAAAATGTTTTATAAGTTCATAATTACATTCTAATTGTTCAGCCTTTCCTTTATTTTCCCTTTTATATTTTAAAAGGTGGTCAGTGTAGCAAGCTACTTGAATTTTTAATTCCCCCTCCTTCATCATTTATTAATGGTCCAGCCTATCCTTGTAATGGCCACAAAGCATTAGCTCGTTTGGCTTTTATGCTGTGCTTATCTTTCCCTGCAGGCTGTAACTAGCTGTGTAATTCTTGTTAGGGTGTCCTCCTCCTCCTCTTCTCCAGTACAGAGGCTTATTGAGACACAAATCTTGGCGTAGTCTCCCTGGAGCCCACATTGATCACATCTGGTTCTTGCATCCTTGCCTTTGAGAAGGCCTGGACTTACTAAACTTCTAGGTTATTCTGTAGATCTCGCGAGGTTGTTCCACAGCCTTAATCCTTTCTTCCACCTGACATTATTCTACTTTTAATACCACATGGCTTTTGTTCCCGAAATGAAACTCCAGGACTCTGATGGACACCTTGAATGCTAGTTCCCGGTTCACCTGTGTGCCAAATCCATATAATTATTTGTTGCCAAAACTTTTATTTACTTGCATCACCAGTAACGTGGTCTTGTTGGTAGAAAGCCAATTCAGGGCCGTTTCCCTTCTTGGGAGATCTTTCGTAGGTCTGTTAAGTGCTGTGCTTTGTGGGCTGTTGCTGTCTAATTTTGTGTGTGTGTGTGTGTGTGTGTGTGTGTGTGCGCGCGCGTGTGTGTTAATCAACAAGAAGCCAATCTAACTGAAGCCCTTCTGAGTGTGGTGCCTGCACTGAGTGTGCGGTTGTTTGGTCCGGGAATGTTTTGTCACCTCCATCACCCAGTCCTGAAGGCCTGTGATGAATATCAGTACTCTCCCTCCTTTCCTCTCCCTACCATCCATGCCCACCCAGTTTCTGTCTTAAATTCTTTCCTTAAACATACCAAACTTCTTCTGAGTATGTAATTTTTATTCCTCTGTAGTTGGGTAAAACTGCTTTAGCCTGTCTTTTGTAGCTCAGATTTTGTTTGATAGTTAGTTAAGTGCTGTAGTCTCTCTTATTCACAGTAGATTTCATTTTAATTCTCATTTGTATAATCTCTCTTGGTTCTGCTGCTTTCTGGGTTACTACCTCTTATTGGATACGTGTGTTGGGTTATTTTTTTCTGCTTGTGTTTTTCTGGGTTGAAACTTTTTTTTTTTTTCTTTCTTTCCTGCCATAATATATAATCTCATAGTCTCCGATGGTAGCTTTCCGTTTTGTAGACTTTCTCAGAAAATGTAATTGCAAGGTTTATTCCCATCTTTATATTAAATAAGATACTTAATACAGCCAGACAAAATTCTAACCCCTGTGGCAATGTACTGAATGTATTTGTCGGCATGTAGCATAGCTAACTATTTTAGTCCTTCAGCCATTCTTCAAACCACATCATGGGCTTGGTACTTAGTCTCATGCTTCTTTGGAGCTGTGTTTTCGGGAGGAGTTTTTCTCCCTGTCTTTGTGCCTACCTGGTTCAAGAGTAGGAGTACTGTCGATGGTGGTCTCCGCTTCTGCAGAAAAGTGAACATAAAGGTTCAAAATTTTCTTGCTGTGTATTTGTTTGTTTGTGGGTTTGTTTTTTTTTTTTGTGTGTGTGAAGTTTGAAGTGCAGAGCTTTGTAGCCGAAAGTTAAAAACTTCTGGTTTCTTTGGCCTGACGTACAGCCGGCAGGGGCTTTCTTGCTGACCTCACATGCTAAAAATGACCATGAGCATTGTGCCGTTCGTAGTTACCCTCTTTTGGCGGTTGTTTTTTTTTTCTTTAAGAAAAACCACCACCCAGTTATGAAACCATAGCGGTGACAAAAGAAAGGGTTGTAACAAATAGGAGAAGGGTATGTTGCCTCTCCTGTGTCAGGATGCCCAAGTTGCAGTGGCACTGACCTGCTGTGCCCTGGGGAAGCTTGGAAGCTGAACTTGGCTCTTTCAAGAGTAGGTGAAAATTGGCATGTTATTGTTAAATTAGGAAAAACAGGAGGTTTTCAGTTAAATGAAACGGACCTCAGGCTACTGCATAGAAACACGCTTTGCATTAAGGCTGGAAAATTTAATATTATTTTTTTAAGCATTGTATTTTTGCTGCTGGTACTTAAAAAAAAATAATTGCTGAACTTGGGAAGGTGTTTGTTTACCACCTGGATTTAGAGTTAGTAGAAATGTTAAATCAGCTGTAGCTCACTCTACATTTCCAGACAAAACAGTGTTGCCCTGGTTTACTTAGTGAATTCCATTCGTGGCCTCGTTCATACACTGTTAAGCAACTGAAAGGTTTATTTTCCTTGTACAAGATGGAAAGCTCATTTTCTACTGTATATGAATAAAAATTTCTTGAAAGATGATGAGACTGTTTTGACGTATGGTAGATAGATCCTTAGTTTAAACCTGATGGATTTAAAATCGAAAAATATGTTCAGATAAACCTTTTCCATTTCATGTGAACACTTTGAAAGACTTCAATCTTTTGAGTCGCTGTTGCATGCTTTTGAGTTCAGCTTCTGTCCAAATTCAACTGGAACAAGTCAAAAGAAAAAAATGTAGTTAGTAAACAAGAAAGGGAAATTGTGCTTGGTGTCAAATGTAAAACTAAAAATGAAAAGTATGTGTGTGTCTACACGTACATGCATGTTCATACACACGAACGGGTAATACAGTTTATGTGGCTACTTTAACCATATAACTACTTTTCTTAAAGTGTGGATGCTTTAATGGTATAACTACTTTTCTTGAAGTGTAAAATGTAGGTTTAGAAGCAAATTAATGCTTACTGGTATCAAGCGATCAATAAGAAACAGCATTTCTTCAGGAAAATAGCTGGAAAGCACAAAAGCAGACACAAATTAAAACTGGTTATTTAAATCATGGGAGGGAAATCCATTCTGTTTGTCACCTTTTTAAAAACCCCATCATATATATATACTGCTGAAGTAAAGGGTATAAAGTATTGGTTGGTAATTTTTTTCTTTTTGGAGGTGTTTGGTATGGAAAGTCTGATCAAAAGGTGAAGAATGGATCTGGTGTGATACCTGAAATTAGGATTATGTTTTGTGGCTTGTCACCACTGAAAATGTGCTCTCCATCCTTTTCTTCTTGGATAATCTTTGCATTTCAGCAGTCATATGGTAAGGATTTACCTCTTGAAATGATTTAGCCAATTTACAATAGGCAGCTTATATACTGATACAAAGCCCGTGTAGGAGGGGTGATTTAGGCAGGACAGGAAACGTTTTGTTATGGAGCCTCACTGGTAATGGAGGTTTTGGTATGGAAGAAAGCTTTACGTTACCTGCAAACATTTAGCTCTCTGCCTGAATGTAGATGTATATAATGGCTGGAGGACAATGCCATGTAGGTATTTCAGAGAGAAGCTCCAAGTGTTGATCCCCTTATGTTTACTGGGGGGGTTGTGTAGTGGATGCTCTCTGGAAAGCTCACAAAATTATGTTATTTGGAAATTTTGCCTTGGTTTTAATTAACTGGAGCTTTTCCCTAAGCTCCAGCTGTTGTTTAGCGGCATCGAGGAGTCATCAGTCCATATTGTCAAGTTGTGCAGAAACTGAAGCTTTGCCTCGCTGGGTTGTGCAGTAGTGATCATGGAGGAGATGCAGAAGTGTTGAAGAAGAACCAGCACTGCGGGCAACGTCGCCAGCGGCCCCGGCTGTGTATGCTGCTGAGTGCCTGCAAAACTCATGGTGGTTGCGTGTTACTGGGTGTTCAACACGCAGCTAACCATGCACTGACATGCAGCGAACACGTGTGTTACTGAACACGATACTTGAAAGCTGAGTTGGCTCTGAGCTCCTGCAACCAGGTCAGCAAATTCCCCCCAGTTTGAGAACTGAGGGGCAACACGGGTGGCTTTAGGAAAATGTTATGGACCCAGTGAACATTTTCTGTCTGGTCTAGAGAGTTCACCTCTTTTAAAATACTTGCTATGTTGATTTTTGTATGACTTTTTGTAGCATAGCCAGCTAGAACATGTGCCCACCAACACTGTGAATGAACATCTTATACCTGATAAGTTATGTAGTGATATTTAACATTTGTGATTTACACAGTTTCTGGAGTTTGAAATGCTGTGGGTTTGTCTTATACACTTGTTAATGCACAGCTTGTGGTTTAAGCGTCCATCTTTCACCTGCAACCCACAGTGAAATGCTTTTTTTCCCTCCTCCCCTTCCTGGCCCCCATGTTGCATCTGTAAAAGAAAATGCCTGACAAAGGCAGGCACGTTTCAATCGTACCTTAGTTTTGTGGTCTATAACCTTCATCTGTTCCGTGACTGTAGAGATTTGGGGACAAGGGATTCTTGGGGAGAGTAAATCTTCCGTTTTCTTTTTCTAAGATGGAAAAAAAAATATGTTTTTGAGTATTTTCCAGTCCAGTAACTCAGAAGGATTAACTTTGCACTCTAATAAATAAAACAGCCAAGCAGATTTTGTCCAAATGTTTCTTCACCAGACTTAAATCCTAATCCTGGACTAAAATCTCACAGGCTTGTAGTAAAATTGTTCCAGACTAAAACTTGGCAAAGTGAAAAATCTCTGAAAGCAGGGTTCACAATGGAAATGCTGATGCAAGCATAAGTGGAGCATTGCAAACGCGACGCCATAAGAACAGCTTTGCATATTGCTCATGAATAGCTCAGAGGTAAAAGGATTAACACTTCTTAATACTGCTTTGAATCTGCTAGACTTTTTGCTTGCTGGACTCAACACAGATATTCTGTAGTGTACATAGGCTTCGTATATTCTTTTATTCTGATATTCCCCCCCCCC
>NW_009648332.1:8533171-8600296 GCF_000708025.1 Charadrius vociferus | reverse complement strand
CCCCCCAGCTGAGAGTCCTTTATTGCTGGAAACAGAAGCCTTTGTTACCTCGAATTTCCTGCATCACCTATCGGGAATCTGTCAGGAGACAGAAATTAATACCAGAAATAACAATTTGAGCTCAGCATGTAGCTATTTAATTTGCAGACTAAAGGAACTTTTGCACATTTCGTATTCGAAGATGCACATTTTGTATTCGAAGAGGAGGAGGAATGGGACTATCGGTGAAGGAGAAGGAGGGGCTGGGTCTCTTTTAAAACAGTGTGCATGCTCCAGCGAGGCTTTAGTACTGGGGGTAAAAAGCGTTGTTTAAAAAAAAAAAAATCCTGAAAATGAAATGCCTCTTATTTTGATGGTGTCACTGAATCTGTGCCTGCAGACGTTTGGGTTTCTTTTTGGTTATAGCTAAAGCATTCTGAAGTGAGCATGTGTTTGTGTACACTCTGTAAATGTTGATAGGTTTCTGGGCTTCTCTCTTGGAAGATTTTCATCGTGTAAAACTTGCTGCTGCCACCTCAGCCCTTTCGTTCGGAAATGGTTACCTGTTCCTGTGAAAATGAGAGCAAAGAAAATCTTGAGGACCATCTTAACCAGTTCAGGGTTGTGTGTGTGTGTATGTGTGTATATGTAAGCACACACATGCACAGATACACATAGACATATAAATATCCTACTGCTGTTGCCATAGTCACACTCTCGCTGGGCTTTATACCAGCAACTGTGCAGGGAGGTGTCAGCAAAACATGATGTATTTTAAATATAATCTGAAACACCATCCAGCAGCAAATCAGATGTTTATTAAAGGTCCCTTTCCTCCGCCAAGATTTCACTTAATTTGCTTTCTCACAAAAGGGAACAAACTTGAAATACTTCAGTGTTTAAGCAAATAATATTTTATAAAAAGGGTAATATGCATGATTAAAGATAAAATACAAGGGCTCTGGCTGGTGATTATTTACAATAGGCATGGCCCTCAGACAGCATTGGTAAGAAAAGTGAGTATATAGTAACTGTTAATCCACTTGACAACTGATAGCAATAGAAATTATGTTGGCAAGAAAATAGAGAGAGGTCTGGTACAAACATGACATTATTATTTTCTTTGATTTCTTTTTTCTTTGATTTTCTTTATAAAACAAAGATAAGTGTGTATATACATCAAAGTAATTTGAATTATATACCGAAAAAACCTGTAGTCATGATTGCTGTAAATCACGTTGTTGGTACACTTTGCTATTTCAGAACTTATGGTCTTGGCCATTTATTACTGGTGGGTGCCAGATTTTGATGTTGTTAATGCATTTGAGCATGCCACGGTATGTGCTGTGTGTGGTGCTGTATATGTAAAATGTATAACATCATGGTAGTCTCTAATTGCTTTAGCTTTGAAAATTACCAAATAAAAGAATAAGCAAGAAATGTGCATAGTTAAAATTCACAATGGAAAGGAAGATCCTTTAGGAAGATTTGAGTTGGTCTGGATGGTTATTAAAGTTGCTGGTTAATATTTTTAATATAACTTCTGAAGCAGCTTTTATCAAAAGATCTAGGTGCGTATTACAGACTAGTTTAGACTCATAGCATCCCTGTGGCGAGCTGGGCAAGTATTTTCAAGAAGCTGATGTCCAGAGATGCTTGCCATGTTTGCCTGTGCTAATTTGGAAAGCTGGGTCTTGTTTATGCTTGAAGTGAATGCAGATTAAGGTAGGGTGTAAGCACAGTAGTCGTTTCTGATTAATTAAATGTGCAGAAATTCTTTCTCTGGAACAAGAGCGTCTTGTTTCTGGTTAGCATATCCTCTTTGAAATGGCACTCATTACAGAAAACTGCCCACTCGTGGCTTTAATAAAGAGCTATTGTATGAGCAGGAAGGTCCTTATTACTGAAGCTGGGGAAAACGAACGTGGGGTTTCTTGCTCGTGGTCCTTCGTCCTGTCTGCTGGACCGGTTGGTCCAACAAGCGGTCAGATGGTCTCAGGGGCCGCCAGCTACTGGAACAGAGGCTTACCAGTTCTTACTAGCGTTTGGGAGATGGTGTGTCCTTACCCTGGAAGTTGTGGTGCCTCTCTGGTGCTTCTCAGTTGTTATGCAAGCAAACAAACCCTTAACAAAAAATAAAGGGCTCCGTTTTGTGTTGGGTGACATTGAATGTTGCAAGGGAGAAAAGTCTGTATTTTGTAGCTGCTGTAGTGAAATCCTATTGCAACTCTACACTTTTAACCTTTTTCTGAAAACTGAGGAGGCTTCCTAGCTGTTTCTTCACCCCTCAATACTTTGGTGGACTAGCAAGGACTCCCAAGTGTTGCGGTTTGTTAGGGAATTATTTTCCTTGTCTTTCTGACTGGTTGTTTAATGTAGCCAAAAGGCGCTTGTCTTGTTTCTGGGTAGAATTTCACCATCTTGAAACAGCCCCTCCTGATTGCCTTAAAAGATGTGCAATCATTGCTTTCACATGGAGGTGTTGCACAAGTCCTTATCTGTCCGCGTGTCCACCCAGGTACTTAGATACAGCAGCAATATAGGCTGTTATAAGAGACTTGTGGTTATTGATAGATTTTTATCCTTAGTAACTTCCTGTGGAAGTAGGACAGTAAAAGCCCCACTTCTTAAACCTGGAAACAGGGAGTCTGGTGGATTAAATAACTTGACATTGAATTTTCAGCTGAGCTGAGAATGAAACCAAGGTCTCTTAAATCTTTGCCTGGTACTAGGTACATTAATTTCTTTCTTCCTAATTAACCTAATACAATTTTATTGTGTGGATACATCCATTTTGTATTTAGTTTGTCATATTTGGAAAAGATTTGACTTAAAATGTGGGACATGGTTGATCTGCACAGAATTGGATTGCTTTGAACAAGCATACGTAGGTCCTCTCCTAAATGTGCCTGCAGCCACTACGTGGAGCAGAAGAACCTCCTCTCTGCATGGTTGGTTGATCAAGTGTATTAAATGGCTGTTTAAAAAAAACAACAACAAACAAACAAAAACAGCCCAACCCAAAACTTCTTCCCCTTCTTTCAGTAGTTTTCTCTTGCTTTCGGTTTCGCTGGCAGATCGGCTAATTTGAGTGTTGTGTCAACCTGAACTGACATGGGGGTTACTCACTGATGCACAGATTAAAGGAGCGCCCCTCACAGTGGTGTCTTGGGGTGTGCTGAAGGGGGTAACATCATCCTTGGTACAACTGTTGTTGGGATGCAACCTGAGACCATCACTGTGGCAGGAGGAAGAAAATGGAAATAAGAAAGGGAGAGCAATGAGGTATTTGGATGTCCAAAGATAGGCAGATAAAACACTTAGAGGTTAGTACCTTATAAATTAGCACTTCCTTGGTTTCCTGGACCCGATGAGGGACAGCTCAAATCTGGCGAAAGAGCTGTAAGACTTGTGGAACTCAAGGAAAGAAATGCAAGATGAGTGGTTCCACAGGGTCCCGCCATTCTTCTGGTTGAGTGTCTGATGTTTCCTAGAGCAAAGCTAGGATGTCGACAGCGCAGGCCCTGCTGGCTTGCTGCCCCTTGCAACTGTGGGGTTGGCTTCCTTAGCATTTAGGAATTCGGTGTGCCAGCACGGTGCTTCTGCCAGGCAAAAGCAGCCCCTCTGCCAATCTCGTGAGCAGCACTGTATGTCAGTGACCATGGGTTGGATACTTTGGTCGTAGACTTCTGGTGATGTCAGCTGCCATAGCAGTTGACCTGAAATGTCTTACTTGAGTCTCCAACTGTCTGTATAATGGGGAGAATAAAATCAATGTATTGTATTTTAACGTAAAAAATTTTAAAGCAGCATTCTGTAAGTGTAAAGTAATTCATAATTCATCAGGGATAAGTGAATATCTTGCGTCTCTGTTCTCAAGTGGGCATTGCTTGTTCATGCTGTGGTCTGTTTGCTTGCAGTCTTTAGTCCTTGTTTGATCACTTAAGCAGCTCATGAGAGCACCCTTATAATACAGGAAAAAAGGCCAGTTTGAGGAGGCCTCGTATAAATGTAAAATACTATGACCAGAAGATACTACAAGCTCTTTGTCCTTACAAAATCCTGCAAAAATATTTCCAAGGGTCTCTACGCACCAGGATCAGTGGCAGCTTATGTGCAAGTGGAAATGAGTTTTGCTTCGCCGACGTTCTGCTTGGAAGGCGCTGCATCTCCTGGGCAGTGCTTGGCGCGATGCTGGTGTCTCTGGTAAATCTGGGAGGTTTACGGTGTCAAGTGTGGAATGAGAATTACTTCTTGAAAGCTTTCCACGATGTTTTTCGTGTGATTCCCAAACACAGCTGAGGATTTTACATGGGTTGCTGGAAACTTTTTTTTTTAAAGTAGTTGGGCTCTTTTTATTTAAGGAATAAGCTACCTCTGCTCCCCAGGCAAGTTAGGCTTCCTGGGTTTCCGTTTCGGTTTTGAGGCTGAAGCTGGGTTAAGACTTGTCTGTATTGACCAGGGAGTGTTCTGGCATAGCTCCTCGTGGTAACCATCCCTATTGTGGGATAATTAGTGAAGCCGGTAAAACCAACTCTCACTGTGGAATACTGTGTCCTCTGGAGGAGCAGTCCCAGTTGTTTTCCACCATGTTTCTTGCAGCAAAAGCCTGTCCGGTGACCTTATAGGTTGCTGAGGTGGAGGTACAGTTTTTTCCTGCAGTCTTCATTGCTGTGGGCTACCCTCTCTAATTGAATTCTCTTTTCACTGCCACGCATTGCTTAACAATATCTATAGGATGTGTTACTAATTGCATGTTTTCACTGTGGTAGTTAGCATAATTGAAAGCAAAAGTTTCGAACATAATAGAGTACAGCTTCTCCTGTGTAATGTTTTTTCATGCTGACATTACATTTTAAGGAGTGCAATGAAGCCAGTTTGATACTTGGGAGAAGCTGAAAGTCCAAGCAAGTGGTTAGGCATCTCATGCTGTAATTCTGTATTCGCGGAAGACCTCAGGTACACAGGACACAAATGTAAAGAACTAATTTTGGAGAGGTGAGATGCTAAACATGCTCTGGTAACATTGCTTTTCACAGTGTAGGCACTCCAGTTTTGTTTGGTCAATTGGAGGTAGTCAGGGGAACACATGACCATTAAAGAGTAAAACATCATGTGCTCTGGTGTCTTCTGATGCAAAAGTGAAGCAGTCCATCCAGAGCAATACAGAAAGGAAGTCTGGATTGGAAAGGTTAAAATCATGATCTCCTGTTTGGTTTTTTTTTTTTTTTTCCGTGTTAAATGGGTGTCTGTGTTTCAGCGGGTACTTTGTTGGTGTTGGTTTAGAAATCAGTAAGGTCAGAGCTGTAAATCAGTAAGCTTCAGAGAATGGGCTTTGCTATCTTCCTCTGCCAAGTCTTAGTGAAAGAAAGCCCAGTCTCTCCTTGTCTTTCATCCTGTGTTTGACTGTTTCAGAGGAAAGACTTGGTCGACCAACAGGGTATATCACAGAGGTTATGCTTGCTGGGCAATGAGATTTGAGAAGACATCTTGAGTGTGGCAAGAAATGTAAGTATAGTGTCATAGTGTTGTGACTGATAACAGAGAATCAGATAATGACGGCTAAACTGAATAACAAGCAGGCTTAGCTGACTTACTTCTTACATGTTCAAAAAGTTGAAGTGGAAGAGAAAGAGAAAGAAGATCCTATTCCTCTCCATTGCTCTTTGCACCCCTCTTTCTTCTGTAGAACCTTTATAGACTCCTTGGGGCCACGAGACAGTCTGTGTTGGGGTGATAAGTAACTCCAGAGTAAGAATTATGCTGGGTTAGATTGAAGTTCAGGGAAGGTGCTTTAATATAGCACTTTAGTGTCTATAGTTGCATGGTTGATTCTTGCTGGTCTTGCCCTTGCAGGTTCAGATACCTGCTATTTGGTTGATGTTTTGTCTAATATTGGCTCCTGCTTCCCACTTCATGACTTGCCATCTCAGATTGGGTTTTTATATGTCCTTAGTTCTCTCAGAAGACTCTTAGCTGTCTTGTCAGGCGTGCGTTTGCTGGTGTGAAAGCAGCAGGACTTGAAAAGCTTCATGTCATGCTGCTGTTGAGAATTCAGCATCCTTGCCCGGAGGATGTCAGGCTGCCCAGGAGGTGGGCTGTCCCATGGCAATCTGTTTGGCCAAGCATCTATCTGTTGCCTTTGTGGGAAGATAGATATCCCCCCCCAACATTTATGCTTATGTGTGTGTGAAAGGTGCAGGTGCACACATGGGTGGGAAGTGCTTTGATAAACTTAGACAGAGCCATTGCTGTTGTGCTGGGCTGATGGTGGCTTTGCTTCTCTATAAAAGGACCTCACTGTGCTAATCTTGCATTGTAGCACCTGTCACCTACCAGGTAGGTGTTAAATACTGCATTCAGAAGGGATTATCACCAGCTCTTCTGCGCTGGCTACAGAAAAGGAGGACAAGAGAAATTTCAGCTGTCCTATGAGAGAGGAGTAAAGGGGAATCCACTAACATGGTTGTGAAGGTCAGGAACAGCACTTTGGGAATCCTTTGGGATGTATCATTAATCCCTACATTTGGGATTTCACATTTGAGATAGATTTTGATGTAGAACTCACAAGCTGGAGATGTGCAGTTCGATGTTATATCACTTGAATCGATGCGGGCTGTTCATCATTGCTATCTAAAAAGCCAGTGTGTTGACATATGACAGTGTTGTTGTATCAACATGAATTGTTCTGACAGGCTGTGGGAGTTGTGTACTTTTTTTTTAAGGTATGTAGCTGTAGACTGGACTGCTGTATGACATGGTTGAAATTCTGCTCTTATATGACTCTTGCCTGATTGCTCTTGTTTCTGTGTGTACAGTAATTTCTTGAATTCTCTGAGAAGCTCATTTTGTGGAGCATAATAAAGCAACAACTTGAGTGTTAACAGAAGTTTGGAGTGTTATGTGTGTGTGGAAATTGCTGCTACTGTAATATATTTCAAAGCCATGCTTAAAAAAAAAAAAAAAAGAAAACAACAAACAGCAGGAAACATGGATTGCTATCATGGATTTATCCAACCTGAGACAACTTTCCAGCAAGCTTTGCTTGATCTAAGGCTGTTTATACAAGCTGAATATTTTGTAGCTGTGTCATCTTGTGAGTTATAGGCAGTACAAATTAAAAGTTACTTTTGGCGTTGCTTCAACGTACAACTTGGCTGGTGACTTACCGGAGAGCAGCTAAAGTGAAAGGGCTAACTTGCCCCGAGCATCCTCTCTCCACCAGTATGGCCTGTGTTTATCCTTGACAGCGGTCCTGGCTTCTGAAGTACTGTACCAGTAGACATGTGTTGCCCATGCAGTGATGAGGAAAATAAGGGTAATAAATGCTGCAGGGTGTTTCCTTTGCATCTGCCCAGTTTTATTTTTACATTATATATTTATACACATGTGCTGTCCTCCCAGTTTAGCTCTAATGCCCTCTAATTCTGGGTACGCAGTTACAAAGAAAGCAAAAATCAATGTAGAGGGAAGAACAAGGACCTTTAAAGCTTTGTACAATATAAGAAATTCCCAAATCTTCAAGTGTTTTGCATGTTAAAATGAATTAGCGCTCCCTGTAAAAGTGCTCCTGCTGATAAGTAGAAAATAAAACTCTGGCTTGAGAACTGTAGCAAAATACAAGAAGACTCAAGCTGTCTGATTGTAGGCTTTAAATATCCAGAGTGATTCATCCTGCTTTTTTGTTGTCCAAACCTGTAGTTAAAAATTACCGTATACTCTAAGTAAATTGAAGAAGGGTTACCGCAGAAATGTGAGAATAAACTTGAATGACAAAACATCAAATTATTTTCAATTCCTCCTTTATAAGACTGCTCTTACAGTCAAAGAATAATTATTAGTGACCCGCAGTGCTATCCAGAAGGAGTTTGTAATTTTCAGTTGAGTCGACACCGAGGATTTAGCAGCTGCCTATGTAAGAAGAGTGGGCGACATAAGCAAATTGTGAGACTTGGCAGAATGTGGCTTGGATGGCTACTTATTAGATGAAGACTGGAGCGCACAAGACAGTCTAAACAGACTGCTGATAAATTAGGACGTACCTACTAAGTAGACTGCAAAGAGAAATGACAGCGTAACAAGTCTAGGCACTTGTATCTCAGTTCTTCTTAACCGGTGATTAGTGAAGAGCTTAGCCTTTTTATATCGTCTTCCTCAACATACGGCTTTTGCTGTCCTTCAGCCTTTGCTTGCTGAAAGCATAGAACAGATGGGAGAAACAATAGCCCTTAGTGTCTGACTGAGGAAAGATAGATAAGAAAATTAGGTCTCTCAAACTTGAAAGTCATACCGCTGCATCATCTGGTATGTAACTATGGCATTCGCCCTGGTGTCAAAAGCCCAAGCGCCTTTGGTCAGCATGGAAAAAAGCTTGGGACGTGCCAGTTTCTGTGCAGCTGACTAGCACTTTCCCTTGCTTGAACTGTCTAGAAGGGGTGAAATTCAGAAGAACCCCTCTCTTCCCTCTCCCAGCCCATCCTGATTACAGGCAGGATGGGAACTCACAAGTATTATGGAGGATGTCCTCTTAGATAGAGAGCTACTCAAACACTGTGACCTCTCCTGATCTCCCAAAAGCTGAGAAGAGGAAAAGAGATGAGAAGAACTGCAGGGTTAGTTGTGTTTTGGTCTATGAAAGAAAGCATAGCCACCAAGGAGGGAGGGGTTTATGTGGGTTTATTTGTATGGTATAAGAGGACAAGAAAAGCTGTGCCTCCAGCTTGTCACTCGTACCTGTGGTGAGCAGAGTGGACCCTTCATGGACTCATTTTTAGCCTCTTGTGTAAAAGTAATTCCCCTGTTGTCACTTCATAACTTAAGAAGAATTGAGCTTGGGCATCAGTTGTGGCTCTTAGGTGGGACAACTAACTACTTTTCAATTCACCGCCCTGTATGCCTCAATGATGATCTCTCAGCCACAGGTTTAAGTGGTTTTGTTGGTCTGGGCGCTGCATGGGGATGTGGCAGCTTCTCTCTGCTTCCCCAAGCAAGAAGGGGAATGTCAAAGAGCCTTTCCATCTTATGTTTGGTGTCTTGTTTTCTTCCTATCTCCTTTCCAAACTAGAGAGTTTGTGTTTTGCAAAACATCATATGAAATCCATATACATAAGTGTCACTGTGCCAGTAAGTGAAAACTATTTTGAGACCTCTGGAGATGGGGCAACTGGAGTGAGGGAACTTCAGAAGACCAGTGCTGTGGTTTATCAGGCAGCATTGCTGCTGTGTTTGCACCACATTCAGCCTGAGCAGATGTCTGGGGAGCTGCTTTGACCTTGCTCCTGGGTGGCTTATAAATAGTGAATGGGAATAAATGATTTCTTCATTTGTCATTGTAAGGGAGACATTAAACAGGTAGTCTGTAGTTTCTGAAAAACCCAGTGGTGGGTGGACAATAAAAGGAAGAACAGTGAGGGGAGAAGAGATTAGGAACTGTGAATGTTACTTGGGTAAGGGTTTTGGTCGAAGCAGCAAAATGTCTGAACCTGGCATAGTTTTCAATGAAAAAAATCTGTTTATGATGACAGGATGACTAGGGAAGAAAAATCCTTAGATTTCTGTTGAGTGATCCATGAGTCAAAAATTGCTGGCACTTGGAGAAGTGCTCTCTCTGCTCAGCTCCTCTGTTCTCCTGTTTTCTTCTCTCTTTAAATGACCATGCTGTAGACAGACAAATTTGAGGAGCCCTCGGTCCAGTTCTTAAGCAGGGCACCTATGAACGTTACATTTCAGCTGTCCTGGTGAACATTAACTCGTCTCTTGCTTTCTGAGTTTGCAGACTCAGCCAAGACACAAAGAATTGAATAACCCTGGAAGAATGAACTCCTTTGTTGCCCACCGAGGCATAGCTGTGGCATTGTTTTCACCACAGGCAGGACAGTGAGTAATAGCGTCGCAGCTGCTTCACTGAGCTCTGTGCTGGAGGATGCCTTGGTCTCCTTGGACTTTTTTTCCAAAATCGTTCACATGTGGAAAAAGATGAAATATGTTTGTAAGAAAGACTTCATTATTTTTTTTTTTTTGTAAATGTAAGAAAACTGAGAATTGTACTGTGGGGGAAAAAAACATGCTCTCAGACTTCACTCTGTAGAAATTTGAAGGTATGTGGCAAGGTGTTGGCACTGACTTTTTTCAAAGTAAATTTTCAAAATGTGGACACAGCTTTCTTCTCATCCTTTATTCTGCATCTGGTATTACGAGTCTGGGCAGAACGTTATCTCCGTTGATCAAGGTGACTGCCCTTGCCTAGGCGGCATTTAGCACTACTCCATCCTCAAAGCCCAGCAAGGAGTAGGCTGCTCATTGCAGTGACTCAAAGCATTTACCTTGCAGCATTCCACTTTTATGTTTGATTTAGGAGCACCAACTACCTTTAAAAATGTTTTTGCATTGCTCTCAACTCAGTCGGCCAAGAACTTTTGTCCAGTAGAGTTTAAGCTACCTTTAAAGTGTAATTTAGACATAATTATCTCCCCAAGATTGTATCTATTGAGAGCAAGACTGTATTCATCAAGGACTCCTTTTGAAATATTTTCTCAAGTGGATTCTTCTCTGGTTTGCCAGACCCAGTTTTATATGATGAAAATGATAAGCCTTCGGTGTCTTTGCACAATAGGCCGCTGATCACTGGTGTGGTCAGCAGTGATCAAAAAAAGAAAACAATTTTATGAATTACTATGAGATGAATAGAAAATAGAACGAAGGCATAACTGCATTGTTGTCTTAGTCTGTGGTGTGTCTTACACCCTGAATGATGGTCAGATTTTAGTCCTCTGTCTAGGAAAGAACTTAGAACTTAAAATATCAGAGAAATGCAGCGAGGATAACAATCTGTCTTCCCAGACTTTAGCAGAGAAGAACCTGGGGGAAAAGGAGATGCATGTTAAACTTGACAAAGTCCTAACAGAGAGGAGAAGGATAAAGAGTGAGGCCACTTGTTTTTTCTTTCTCATGTAAGGACTGAAGGTTACCATCAAGTTAAGAATGTAATAGTTCATCCTATGTGTAGCTTAAGCTGTGAAATGTGTGGCTGCAGGATGTCTTTGGTGCCCAAAGTTTAGAGAAGTTGAAAATGGGACTGGAGACGCTTACAAGGAAAAAAAAAAAAAAAATCTTGCCGTCACACAGAAACAAGTTCTGACTGGGAATTAATATGGGTCTGCCAGTTGCTCAATGATATAGTAAAAGGAATAATTAGTGTAGGTTTCTTCCGTGTTTTTTCTACCCAGACAGATTTGGGACCCTGCTTTTGAAGACAGTTTGCAGGTGTGCACATGTTAGTAGAGCCACCTCATCTATCTAATTTAATATCCATGTTGTGGTTTGGTGGTGTTTGTTTGTTTGTTTTTTAATTTATTTTGTGTGTGTGTGTGAAATACCTTGAGTTCCAGGTGCTAGGAAGGAGCTGTATTTTCTTTTGTGTGTGACATAGGTGATGCTGTGGACTTTGACTTCTGCTGAACTTTGCACAGAAGAGACATGATATGATGAGACACATTGTTTTAGGCATGCTGAGCTCATGAAACAGCTTGTCCCAGCCATAATTTTTAGATACAAAACTGGGGTCTAATACAAGAGAGTACATACTACTTTTATTTCATAGGCAAGGCTTTTTAATTTTTGTCTACAAATAATTCTCTGAAAAGCAACCTTTCAGGTATAAGTTATGTGTGTTTCTTCGTGCTTTTTAAAAAAAAAGATTGTTCTGCCTATCCTTGTCTTACCTTCAAAAAAGCTTAGTATGAAAGGAGACCAACAGAATTGCACCTTTTTTGCTTTTAGTTAAAAGTGAACTGTCTTAACAAGACTTGAAGGCCACAATGTGAATACCAGTGTATTTTTAACGTAAAGCATTTGACATCCATCAGTGTTGTCATATCATGCTATCACCACATTGGATTTGGAAGAGGAATGCTACTAGTAATTTGCAGAGCATCATTTAATCATCTTTGTCAAGTAATGGATTTATTATTGATTTCAGGCTCCTAGTTAGCTTAGAGGATTGTATCTTAATTTGCTTTGCCTTTCTTCTTCCCCAGAGGATGTAGTGCCCATGCTGCAAATTTTGTAAACCAGCTATGTTAAAAGAACGTCAGGATTGAAAATTCAGTTCAAGCACCGAGAGTTTAAGCATGAGTATCATCTGTTTTGTTCACTGACTGTGACATGATTTTGTGAAAGAAATGGTACCTAGCAGTGCCCTTAGGTCAGGAAACATATCTAGGAGAAGTTGGGCTATTCTAATTTTGGAATGTACTCTTTTTTTTTTTTTTTAATGTTTGCCTTTGAATTTTTCCTGTTTTGAATAGCTTTTGCTTGTAATATACGGAATAATGCTCTGTAGTTCTTGACTTACAGAGAAATTAAGTTTGGAGGAAAAGTAATAGTTCCACTACAAGTAAGTGTAATAAATCCTATGTAGATTGTCATCAGGGTTGAATCACTGCAGTTCACAGTTCATGGTGAACAAAGAGTAACTAATAGCAGTGGTGGATTCCTATCCTTTGTCCATGTGCTTTAAGGTGGGATGCTGCTGCTGTTAGATGCTTTTTCTGATTTTTCTGTATATTGCAAACCAGTATCTTTCATCTAGTCCAAGGTGTTAGCTCTGATTTTGTTAATACATGATTTCCTAAAAGATATCTAGCGCAAAGTGAAAGTGTAGAGAGGAGGAAATTCTTGTTCTATTAGTTAATCTGCTTCCAAAAGCATTAGAAATGCAAACCTTGTTTTTTCCATTTTCAGCTGGACTACCTTCAGCATCTAGTTGTGGTTTCTGTTAAAAGTTTTCTCCTCTGTGTGGTTCACTTGTACCTCTTGCTGCTTGGATATTGTAATCAAGTCGCCTTTGCTGACTTTTTTGATAAACAGAAACATGTTCTTCCTGATTTTTCTCAGTTTACTACAGCTGCATTTTAAGGTCTCTTACCAAGTTTGTAATCCAAATAACTTGTGTTGGTATTTCGTAGTGTTAACTTTCGAATCAGAATATCAGGTGACAGTTAAATCATGTCCTGGTTTGGCCAGTGTGGTTCCTCAACTGTTTGCTGAGTAGCTGAGGGGTATTGCTATTCATCAATCATGAATTTGTTTTAGGGTTTTCAGTCACTTGGCCCTCACCACATTTTTCAATTCTTTCCTGGTGTTATCCCCATCCTGTCTTCTGTTCTTCTTGTGGTCTACCAGCATCGTGTGCCCTCCCACCTATGTTCAGCTCCAGTTGCCGCCTTCTCTGCCCTGCTCCTTGGTCCACCTGCAGCTGGAGACCTGGGGGACAGAAGCAACAGGGAGGGAGGCATCTTCGTTACTGGTGTCCACCGGGGTTTCTGAGAGGTGGGGGAAGAAATGGGGAAAAGATCTACTAGATCACAAGGCAATTCAGTTTGTTATCTAGATGAAGTGTGCGGTCAGGCGGGTGCATCAGTGGGAGAAATGGAGTTATGGGCGTGTGGGATGTGGCTAGGGTCTTCTGCAGCCACGTTGCCAGCCTCCAGCAAGGACTGAGTTAGCGCGCGCTCTGTGGTTCATGTAGCCTACGTGCTTCTTGAAGCCTATGCAGATGTGCTGGGTCAGTCTTCTAGTGAGTATTGGAGAAGCCAGTTTGAGAGCCAAAAACTTAAAACAATCTCAACCTGGACCTTAGTTGTATGTCAGTGTGCAGACCATGTAGAAATGGATTTACTGAAACAGGGGAGTCGACAATTAACCATTTACATGATTCTACGGGAGGTTTAATAATACTATGTAGCTGTTACTTATTAAGGAATAACTTGCACTTAATTAAGCTCTGACATGGCACAGAAAGCGGAGCTCAGTCTGGTCACAGCACCGACCCAGGAAATGGCAGTGCTGAAGAACTCAACCGAGTTTTGCCATCTCGGCTTAAAGTTGGCAAAGGCCACTTGCATTTTTTTATCTCTGTTTAAGAGACATTTTACTTTAATTGTGTAGTTTAGATAGGCTGCATCGAATCAGTAACTTTTACAAATAGCAGACTATTTTTCTTCCAGAAGAAAACATAGGTTTATGTGGTCCTTATTACTGAATTGCAAGATCAATACTATGGAGAATTTCACTTAGATTGTATGTTCAGTTTTCAAAGAGAGGATTTAACATTTTGGGTGCTTTTTTTCTTTTTTTTTTTTTTTTCCTGAAAATACTTAACAGTTATGCAACTTGTTTCACAGCATCCTTTTAAACATTCACACCTGAAAGCTTTTTATTACAATGAGAAGACAATTGTTTGCTCAGAAGCATAGTAAAATTTTGCAGTGGTGCAAATCCTGCTCTAAATCCTGTTTTATCAATAAGTCCATTTTCTCAGTAGCGTGCCAGAAGTGATGAGAGAATCAACAGCCATTTGTGCTTAGTTTTCTTCTTCAAAACACAGAGAAATTGTAGTTTCTGTACTAAAGTGGCATCCATTTTGATAGAGAAAACAGCAAGCTTTTAAAATGGCATTTTATTCTCTCTTATAATCTTAGTTTAAATGAAAATTGCATATGAGAGTGCCAAGCTTACACAGATTTGCCTTTGCAACTTCTAGAATATGCTTTCTCAAGAGACTACAGAACATTACAAGTATGTTATGCTGTCTCAATATCTGCCTAAGGGGAGTTTTGCCCTCCAATAAATAAGAGTCTACAGATCATAAATCAGCATTTTATCATCAGCTACCAGGTGACTCTCAAATGTCAGGAAAAGGTGCATGATAACGCCCAGATTTCTGGTGATGGCAGTAGCTGCCATCATGTTGTGTTAAGCAGAACTTTGCAAGAGGCAAATGTCACCTTTCCTAAGTCTTTCAAGTGTATTGTGCCTTTTTAATTGAGGCTCTATAAATCTGAATCTAAAATTTGAATGAAATCTTTGTTGAAACGAATTAGAAATGTTTGGAAGAGGAGGAGAAGCTGGAGAAGTCTTGGCATTACTGGAGGAGATGCCCAACTTGGAATGATGTCTGACGGTGGTGAACGTCTCAGTGAGGAGCATGAAGAGATCAGCTGTTCTGCCGCATAATGGTGATAGAAGGAGTTATTGAGTGCATTTCTTACATTCATTTGTATCAGCCTTTGAAAGTGCCATAAATAAGTCTGTAACACCTTGGTAGTGATTTGTATTGTAGAAAGAATTGTTGTGAAAACAGTTTTAGAAACTGGAACTTCAGGGGCTCTTTATTGCTGAGGCAAGATTTTGTTTTGTCTTTATTTAAAACAAAACAATTCTTTCTTCCTCTCTGCCTCTCTCCCCCTCCGGCCCCCCAGCTTCCTCCTTCTTTCTCTTTTCCATTTCTGCCAGTCACAGCATCATGTCACTAAATCACGGAATGATACAGAGAAAAGTAAGTTAATTGTGCATCACTGGCTATCTGATTAAATCCACTCTTCTGCATTTAGACTCTAGTGGATTTATGAAGATGAAGTAAAGGGGAAGAAATGACATGGCTACGGAGAGAAAAATGAGTATTAACATCTTTACAACAACCATCTGATGAAATGTTATATGTTTAAGCTACCTGGCCGTTTCAATTACTCATGAAACAGCATGGGTTGGATGTGATTCTGCTTGCTGGTGCTTGTTAAATGCTTCCTAAGTGCTTTTAGATGACCCAGTTTTGGGATTGATATAAGGATCCTGTAATTGTTGAATGCAAAAAAGTGTTGAACGCTCTAAAAGGGCTCAGCAAAACTCCTGAATAAGGCTGCGTTCTCCAGGAACTGTGGGACTGGTGTTTTAAAATGCCAGATGTCTATTTACTTGTAAAAGTGAAAAAGTGATAGTATGTTGTTAATGAAGTAAATAAGCGGAGGAGATCAATAGGTGAATATTTAAGAGGCTCTTCAGATGATTATGCTACAAAAAGTGTGCAGGAGGAAGAAATATCAGGCTTTTGACAGCTAAATCAAGCATTGGTAATGCATATAAGCTTGTCATCGAGATTCCTACCCACATGTGAGGAAAGAACCAGGACAAAATTGTTAAGATTTTTTCAGTCTTCAACCTGAGCTTTTTTTCCTAAATCTAACCTTGCTTAAATTTCACAAAATACAGCAAATTATAGAAATAAAAGTAATACTGTAAAGCTTCAGTCTGAATAGAATGTGCTTTGGAAAGCTTGGGTCTTTGACATTGGTGTTAGATCAGATATTACTGCTCTACAAATTCAGTTGCTAGCTCTGAAGGGCTTTATTGCTCTTTCTGCATCCTAAGACTTTAATATATACAGTTTCTGTGGAAGTAGTGAGGAAGGAATTTTCACAAGTGTGAAAATTTGCTCGGAATCTTATTTTTAGTGTGCCAAATCCCAATTACCGTACACACTGCATATTTGGAGTACGTGAACAGTCTCATCCAGCGCATCTTGCTTTATGAATACTTAATAACACTTAAGTGGTTGACTTTTACAGATCCACACCTTTCCTAGGAGTATCTTGCTTTGTAATGCAACTCTCATCAGTTAAAGTGGATAAAAGTTCACTAGTGAAGATCACGAGTGCTAGCTGGCATACTGAAACTATCTAGTCCTTGGACAGAGATGCAATAAAAAAAACTCAGCACTTTCTCTGTAGTCTGTATTTAGCTTACATCCCCCACTTCTGCGGAACGGGTTTTTCTTACGTTACCTCGATCCTCATACCCGTTTAGTGCAACACAGTGCACAATGAGGTCAGCCTTCTGATGTGTGAGGGTTTCGTTTTATGGTCGCACTTGAGCAGGCAACAAATCATGGGTGAACTTTGGTTCCTCCAGGTTCTCATTAGTGTCCGCGGTCCTAGCAACACTGCACCTCGCAGCCGGAGCAGAGGTCGCTGTCGTGTTTCATAATCTGCGGCGACTTCTAGGTGTAGGGTTGTTCAGCTCGTCCTCCTGCGTGGTGAGACAGTGGATGAGGAAGTGGTGAAGGTGAAGAGGTAAAATAGAAGAGGAGTACCACGGGGGTGGCATTCACGCAGCTTGCTGTGATCCAGGACTACTTTGGCTTTCACACCAAACTCCCCAGCAGCCACGCTGCCCACTGAGCAGCTGGGTAGAGGAGCTGCACAGGTGAAGGTAAAATAAAAGATTAGCAGCTGGAGACATGAGTTGCTACCTCTCCTTCCCTGCAGGTAGATCCCTGGGAGAGGTCACTCTTGTTAAGTCCAGAACATAATGTCTAGCATCTATTTTATGCTTTATGGTAGACACTGACTGGTCCTTCCTAGCTAATTAGAACAGCTTTCCTTATCTCTCCAGGTGTCTCCGCAATGCACAAGGTGAATCTTTTAAAACTTCAGCTTCCACCACTTCTCTAATATTTTGATGCCAGTTGTGTTGCTGACACCTTTCCCTGTTCTTCTTGGGTGAAACACATCTGTGCTGGAGGACAGTCTTTGTGGATTGCAGACTTTTCTTTCCTTGGTGGTTTGAAGATTGTTTTCATGGAAGTAATTCCAAATATTTAATTTCTCATTTTGGGGATGGATGTATTTATTACAATTGTTGGGATTCTCATTAGTGAAAATTAACACAAGCTGTGACATAGCTTGGCTTGACTTTTCCACCACAGGCCACAGTTACATGAACTGAAATAACTCGTTACTGAAATCATCTGTCGTTAAGAGAAGCGTTCTGTCAAGTGGCTTTGTAGAGAACAGAGCATGATTACAGCCTGGGGAGTGCTGTAACGCAGAGCAGTTACTCCACTGGAGCAGGACGTCTGGTGAGCCGTCGGCTGAGCCTGCATCTCCAACGCGATGGCCGTGATTGCCTATCTCCAGTACGCGCTGTAAGACAGGGTGATGCTGCAGGCGGAAGGAGGTAACAGTGTTACCTGGAAGGGAGCTAATGTAAGAGCGCATTCTTTTAATGCCCTGCATTTCTGATACTTATTCTTAGAAAATATGTTAAAAATCGGAAAAGGTTTAAAAAAGGTCTGGTATGACGCAAGGTCTATAGAGCCTGCCTTGCCTGACCTTCTATACTCGCTGTTGGTGGCTTATTTCCAAGAAGGTTCAGAGATGACTTAATTACCACCAGCATGCAAGTGCCTGCATGAGTTAAGAATTTCTGGTGGAGAGCTATTAAATTTAGCAGCAGAATGAATGATAAGGTCAGTTGGAGCAAAAAGAAAAGTAAGTTGACGGCCATAAATGCCTTTCCCAAGGCGGGGATATTTGCAGTCAGGACGACTGAGCAAAGGTGACTGATTATAACCTCTCTGTCTATGTACTGCTGAAGAAGGTGGCTTGCCCCTGGTGCTGGGTCAGAGGTAGACGCCTCATGAGGAGGATCTATGCACAATGGTAAAAAGGACTCCCAGGCTGTAGGGAGGCAAATGTAGGTTTACTAAACATAGAGGAAGTTTTCCATAGCCTGTTGGCCTTACTGCCCTTGACATGTTCCATGTTTAGCTTATTTTCTCTCCTCCCCACCCCCACCCTTTTTTTTTTTTTTTTTTTAAATGAAACCTATGGTGTTGTCTGTGGGAGATCCTGTCTGTATTTTGATTCTTGTTTACTCCAGTTACTTCTTGGCATCTCAGTCACTAGCTGTTTACATGCTTTTACCAGGAGCTGTAGTTCTGCCACTTGTTCAGCTCCTGGCACAGGCAATTAACTGGTAGGCTTGGAAAGAAACGTGCTTCTGTGCTCTTCTTTAAGACTTGAGAATAAACGTGTGAAAACTGGTTGTTTCTTACGGCTTTTATATATGATGGAATGATGGGAAAGCAGGCGTAATGATACTATTTATTGATTTTTCATTTAATCAATCCTGAAGGTAATTTTTCTGTAGCATTGCATATTATTTGTAGGTGAGTCTAGTCACAAAAAGATGGCTAATGTTGTAATATGGCTACGAGAAGTTACTATGAACCCTTAAACCTAGTGACGTCGCGTATCCGTGAGTTCAGCTATTCGGATTTTGTTGTAAAGCTCTTAGATATGATACAGTAGAATCCTCTTAAACACAAATTCCGTGTAGCAAGTGACAGAACATAATGAAAGCATAAACTGTTACACAAATAAAACTGTCAGATGCATAATGCTGCAGCTATAAACAGCTGTGGATTTCAGCATGTTCCATGGAGCTGAGCGAGCTGGGTTAGGATGCACATTTTTGGGGTCAGTTTTGACTGTCACAGAAGAGCTTGAAACGGTATTGATAAAACTTCCTTGCTTGCAAAGGAAGCCTTTTTTCACAATATCTTAAAATATCTGCACTTCTGACAAATTAGTAGTTATCTTTATATAATGAATTGCAATTGAAAGACACTGTATGGCTGTTAGGTGATGCAAATATTAGGAGATGCAATGTGTCTTTGATACAGTGCAAGAGGATTTTTCAACCTGTGTGGAACAGCACTACTAAAGAATGCTTGAATTAAGGATGAGATTTTTTTGTTTATGCTTTAGGTATTTTAAAATGTGTAAGGAAGTATGTCAGCATTGTCAGAAGTCATTCCAAGAGGCTTTTCCGTCTCCAAGAGCAGTCTGCGTTGTCGCTGTTGGACGCTGTGACCAGCTGGGCTGTTGAAGGAGCGTGCCCATCCTAGGTCTGCCCTAGGCTGCGTAGCAGGGTAGGGAGGAGTAAAGGAGGTCCTGAGCTCCCTGTGGTCGGTCCTTGGAAGAAGGCAGTGGTGTTTTACCAAAGCCCTCCCATAGCTGCACATCTGGGTATCCAGGGAAGAGTTTTTGCTAAGATCCCACCACTGGCATAGCTAAGGGATGTTTTCCTGCTGTGCTGATGTTTTCCTGCCGTGTGTTTGTTACAAACGTTTTGGAAGGGATCTTACCATCATTAACCTTGCTCTGCATGGGATGGATGATGGAGGCTTTAGCAAGAAAAGACAGACAGCCTGCCCTTTGTTAAACAAACCAACCCCACACCATCCCATTAGGCGGTGCTGGCGCCAGCTCTGAGATGGGTGTTCGGGAGCCGTTGGAGGGGAGGACGGCAGCACTGGTGGGTACCTTGCAGGAGCAGCCACCTCCGCTTCGCGGCGGCGCAGGGCTGCGCGTGGTGCTTGCCATGGTGTGAATGGATGTGTCGACAAAACTCGAGCGCTCTCCTCTTTGCGTTGCCAGTCTCAGCTCAAACTTCTCTGTGGTGCAGCTGTATAAATATCTGAGTCCTGCCTACGTGGCCAGGAACTGCAGATACTCCTCGTGTCTGCAGCCAGATACAAAGCAGACGCCTGCCAGCGCTGCTGCAGCGTGGTGATCCCCTCTTGGCTCAGCCCAGGCTGTAAAACAAAGCTACTAAGACACGGGTAGGTTTCAGAGACACCTAAAATTTCCAGGTGGGATGCTCAGTATGTTATAGTCGGATATTTCACCTTTGGATGCTGTAAGTGAAACAATGATTTTCCTGCACTGTGGTGCTTGTGGCCCACAGGTACGTTGTTTTAAGGGGGTGACTGTGGCTTACTTCAGTGGAGCTAAACCAGATTAAACCATTTTTAAGTAGCCTATGTTATTTTAACACAGGGATTTATTTTTTTTTCTCCCCAGGAGAATTGTTGCTATGTAAAAGTAAAGTAATTTGGATGACTTCTGAAAACATGTGGCTCATGTTTTGCATAACGCTGAGTTTTCAGGTGACCTGCATTGTGACCCAGTATCCTGTTTCTCTGGCAGATTTGTAAGTGATTGTAATACAAAATTGCAATGCAGGGCACGCTCTTTGCTGCTGGAAGGATGCTTACTGCCACCAGGACAGGACAGATGCCCCTTGCCCCTGTTGCATCGTTGGCAGCAGGCAGCGTGCTGAGAGCTCGCCGGTGGGAGGCTGAACTGCTCAGCTGCCATCAAAGAAGCCGAGGCAAGGAGAGGAGAAAGGGAGGAAAAGCGGTGGTGGAAAAGCCCGGTTGTTGGCTTTGGTTCTGCTTAGTCACTGGTTCACTGTGGACTCAAGATCCTAAAGAGGAACTTTCTACAAATCTCCCAGAACACCATCAAGGGTGGGGAATGAGGGCTGGTACTGCAGTGGTAGTCCTCTCGGAGGAAGAACTTTTAGGAAACACGGATATTCCCATTTTGTGTAATTTATGGAGGCGGCTTATACTGACCTGCTCCTGCTTAGCAGAGGGGCAAGGATCTCTGCTGAAACCTCCGGCAGTGGAGTCATTCTTGAGCCATGTCAGCTGCAATTACGAAAATCAATCACTAGGACTTCATTAAACCAAACACTGTATTTTAAAGTTTATAAAAGTTACTATTAGCAGTCATGAAGAAAAATCTGTTTGTTTTCGTAGAGTATATTAAGTGTAACATTGATTTTGACTTGAAAGTGTCCAAAACCAGAATTTAAGGCAAATAAAATGGGCATGAAGGGACGTGGTTTGCTTGCATTCATAAAGATTGTACTTCAGGGATTTATATGAAATAGAAAACCTTCTGCAAGTTGCATGAAATGTAATAAATTGTGCCTGAAAACGCCCCCAGTTTGACTATAAAGGCCTTATCTCACCCATGTAAAATATTTATGCGTAAATGCATATTTTATATTTTTCCTTTACCATCCTTGGGTTGCTTTATACTTTCATAAATGGCATCTCTGGTGTTTACTTGTAGTGGAGGCAGCAAAAAAACCTCATACGTTTTATTTGATGTTATTACTTTGACTTTTCTTTTGGTTTATTTTGGGTATAAGGAGGAGCAAAAAGGCTGATTAGAGAGTGCGGAGTGATAAAAGCAAAAGTTGGAGAGCTGGAAGTTTTTCTTGAAGATCTTTGTTTAATTGGGACTTATCCCTCAGACACATGAATCCATAGTTTTTCATGTTATTGTACATGTCAATGTTCTTTGTCTGCCACTTCTATCCCACTTTGAATTGTATCTAGTGTTAGTCTAAGAGGATATGACTTACTGTATCTAATTTTTGAGGCATTTGTCACCGATGCTGTGGTTAAAAGACCTAAAAAGTTTTTTAGTTTTATAGATGGCGAAAATATTGTCTGGACATATTAAGGTGATGCTGTCTTGGCATTTGGTAGTGATGTGGTTGCTGTAGGAATATTTGTGTTGTGTTTTAATGTTTGTGTTTCTAAAAACGTTCAATATTTTGAGTGTTTTCAGTAAAATCTTCAAGAGTGATTCAAGTTTGGGAGACACTTCAGTGAGTGATTTAGAGCTCAAACTGTTTATTGAAGAGAGGGTGAAAAGGTGACATTGCTGATGCTTAGAAATACTTAAATAAGAGAAAGATAGCAATTTAGAAAAAAAGGAAAGAAGAAAGCTACGGGAAAAGCCAAAATTGATAGTTGAAGCAAGACAATTTGCAGAGAGAACATAGAAAACATGTTTACAGGAGGTAATTAGCTGTTGATGCGATTTTTTAAGGGACTTGGTAGATCAAAGATGCGGTGGTTTTAGCAGTTTTTCACCTTAAAAATTGTAGTTACCAATTCTATCACAGCATGCTTTGGACTTCCTGAAGTTGAAAGGTTTATAAAAGGGATCCTCCCAGGTTTCCCCTGTGTCCATCCAGTGGTGCTTCTGGTTCAGCCCATCACTGTCCCACCTTATTGCTTTGGTCTGTTCGTTTTCCGTGGTACAGCCAAGGCAAGGTGAAGGCTGTAGATGCTGGTGCTGGGGGAGGTCTTGCTCTTGCCACCAGCCCCTGCTTCTCTTGTGCTGGTACCAGGGTGCGCTTGGTGTGGTGGTGGGGAATCCCTTCCAGTCCAGAATTAGCAGGTCTGCCAGGTTAGGGCTGGCAACAAAAATGAGAGGACCTTTTAGCTCTTTGCACCAGCTAAACAGGGGTGCTGTTGGCACTGGAATAAAAGAGGGGACCAATGCAATCAGAAGTGAGAAATGGGACGGTGCTCTTTGGTGGCAGTGATGTGTTGGGTTGGTTCAGCTGTTGTGTGAGCTGCGCCCTTATTTCCGGAGCCCCGGAGCCGCCTGCCAAAGCGGAGGCAGGGAGGTTGCCGGCCAAAGGAGCAACCCAGGCAGTCGTGCCTCCCAGGAGGTAGATTAATCCTGGGTTTTCAGCAGATTCTGTGAAACAGATAAATTTAAGACAGTTGTAATGGACTTTGCTTTCCAGATATCCTGGTGAAATGTTTGTGGAGTTAGTCATCTCCGGGGTGGGAGAGGGTGGGCAACTTCTACGACTCCTGCACGGCATGCGATGTGGGAGGTGCGGGATTACACTCCTGTGGTATCTTATTTTAACTGTTTTTTTCAGGCAAGGCATTGCTGAAGAGGAGAGAGTTAGTTTGGTGGGTTGTTTTTTCCTGCTAAAAGACATGGTCTGTGTTTTATCACCTCTTTCTTGAAGAAACTATGAATTTTGTAACCCTAAATCCGCAGACTTTTGGGATCTTTCTTGATCAGTTGTCCTTTTGGGATGAAGGACTAATTCTTCAAGATGTTGCAAGAAGAAAGCTTCTTAAGCACAAAGAAACTTGCAACGTGGCTATTTAAATTAAATGTAAAGGAATTGTGGTGTTCTAGTCAAGCTACTGTTCCACTGGATGCTGGGGCTGACTGATCCTACAGTGTAAGGAGCTGAGCAGGGGTGGAGGGAGCTGTTGCTGTAGGTCTCACTGTGCTCCCTGGGCTTGCTGAGCTAGTGAGGCTCTGCCCTGTAAACTCGGTGCTTTCACTTTTTTTGGAAGTGGGCCTCATATATATTAAATAAAATATTTAATTTCGTTGTATTAGTGTTAATCTCTCAAAATAAATACTTGAATAGCAGCCTGGGACTGGCTGTTGAGCCATGATAGCAGTGGCCGGTGGAGAAGGGTAATTCTTACTTAGCTGAAATAAATCGGAGCATTGCAGGAGGTCGCTAAGCTAGTTAATTTTGATCTCAAAGTAAAATCTTTTAGACTTCCACTAACTGAGAATTATCTAATACTTCAAATTCTAAAGCATAGGTTTCTGGCTTTTTCCAGGAAGGGAAAAAACCCCAACCTTACTTGACTTACCACAAGAGGAAAAACTTGTGCCCAACCAGTCTGGATGGTCTGTTGGCTCTGAATGAATCCAAATTCTTATTGACATTCAGACTGCAAAATATAACAGATATCTAGAAAGTACTTCATTTTCATATGCTATTGCTAACGTAGCTGTTCGAATGCTGATTTACTCACCGTATGAGATGAGAATACAGATTTACTCTATATGATTCACGCCCTGTGTTAGAGGTGGCTTTTTGTATCTGTGTAAGTACTGTTTAGGAGAATGGACTTCTGATTGTAAAACTACTTTGGGCCTGGGAATGTTTTTGTAAAAGCCTAATTTTTATTTTTGCTATTTCCTAGGGTTCTGAAGCCCCACACATACTGTTGTGATATCTGTGGTATTATGGTAATGGAATTATTCTAAATTCATTTTAGCTGTTTGTAAAGCAGTTTTGTGAGTACTCGTAGAAGAGGATTGTGCTGACTTAACTAAATCGGCCTCTGAATTGGTGTGATTTATGTGAGCCATAGGTTGATGGACATGCTGGTAAGAGGTGTGTGTGTGGGGGGGAACTGGATGAGAAGTGGGCGCGTGGGAGCAGCGGGCTCATTCTGGATCCATGGCTGGGGCGGTGGCATTGCTCCTCCGAAACAGCTGGGTGGTGGCCGGTGACCCTGGTGCTGCCAGGCACTCCAGCCAGCTGGTGTGATGCATCTTCTGGAGCTCGGGATGTACTGATGCTCCGGGTACAGCCGGTGGTCCTGTGAAGCTGATGCATGTGGAATAGTTCCTGCAAGAGACAAAAATGTCTGAATTGTGTATTTCTGCATTTCATTGGAAAACACAAGTCGCTAGAGTTTGAGTTCGCAGCTGGGGTGTCCATCGGTCCACGACTTCTGCGGATGTGGGTAATGGCGTAATGTGTACCTGCAACCTTTTACTGCGAGAAAATCACTTTCTCGATGAGGCTGCAGTGCCTGACCGCCTGTGAGTGCAGGGGGCTTTCAGCTGCACGGGAGTAATTTTGTGTTGTGAAAAGCTGATAGAAGAGAAGAGGTTAATGAAGCTTCTCAGCTCTCTTCAAAACAAAAGCTCTCTTCTCAGCCCTGGGTTTAGTTTTTAATTAGTTTGGATTACGGTTTGATTTAAAGCGGGTGAAGGGATGATGAGTTCATGTGATCTGGAGGTTTGAACCTTATGCTGCTATTTGTACTTTTTTGGTTAATAATGTATCCTTTGCTAGAAGGGTGACTGGGGGGTTAACGTGATTCCTTCCTGTACAACACTTTTTTTTTTTTTCTTAAAAAACAGACCTTTTTTGCAAACTTCATAGCAGATTAGAGTTGCCAGAGAGCAGTGCAGAATAAAGAAAAGACTGGTTTATTGTGAAATCCACTTCTGTTTAGGAAAAAATAAATTCTGTGCAAGACCTAATTTAGTGTTTTTTACATTTTTTCTTTCTTCCTCTAAGCTATAGAGGCAGCATAATTTTATATACTTCATATTGAAAATTCATTCAAATGCAGTCTGGATTTATTTATTTTTACTATCTCATCAGCAGAATATACTTTTTTTTACATGAATGTATTTTATAGATATATAAAAAAGCAAGTTAAAAATAACGTTCCTGAGGAATTGTTTTATTTGTTAGCACAATATATATGCTTTTAATGCAATTTAGATTGTATCTCGCGAAAATTGAGCTTGAAATTCTGCAGCTGGTGCTTGTTCTTGTAAATAATGCACACTTTAAGTCAACGCTTTGCATCATTATCTTGAGCAATGGTTTAGCCTTGATATATTTCAAAACACGTGTATTAGATAATGTACTGTGTATGTATATGGTTATTTATGGATATAAACTTTCTGATTAGATATTAATGTTAAAATAATACCAGAATGTTTGTTGAAGATGTCTTCCTTGTTCTGCCCTTTAATCAAGACATGGTGTTAATACTGCATATACGAAATGATATGCAGGTACTAGAATTTGTCAACTTTTAGTGAATCGGATAAACACTTTGTTTATGACTTGAAGCTCTTTTCCTTCAAACTGGTGTATTAAATAATATGTAAGATAAATTTAAGAGGATATGTTTTCTAGCAAGCAGTTTATCATAGTTTGATTGTTGAGAAGACCACGGGGTTTTTTGATATTTAAAGGAAGCCGGTCCTGAAAATGTCTTAGCAGAGCAAATTACCTGATTGAAGAAAATGCGTTTGATACTTCTTACTGCAGAAGCGGAGCTGTTCGTGCAGCTATTTAGAAAGACTGAGCTAGCAATGGTGTCTGGAGAGCATGTCCTTTGTCTAAATGAAAAACCCACCCTGAGAAAGGAATTTTGTTGGGATATTTTGCGAGAGAGCTTAGACATCTGTTCTGCTATCTTTACTGTTACACCTTCAGCTGAGTGTTTCCTTCTCTGTCCTTCTGTGATACACACGGATGATGATTTGTGCCCTATATTGCAAAAGAACTTCCCACAGATGTAAGAAAGGGGTAGGAAAAAACCTCTTGCCATCTTCTTTTGCTAGCCATTATCTGTCTCAGTTGCATGGATCTTATGTGTAAATGCAAATTTAGTTGTTATTGTTTCTTGAATTATGCTTGGTTGTTAGTCATTGCTGAGTTTTGTAATGGTGACATTTCGATAAAGTCTCAGCGTGCGGATGTGTTCATCTACTTCCATATGAAAAAACTTGTATTCTTTTAAGTACATTCGAAGGACCTTTCTTAATTCAAAATACCCTGTGTAAAAGGTTGCTGTGAAGCTCGCTATTTTGTTTTCTTAATGTAATTCCACTCTCAGCCTTAATTTCATTTCTTCCTATAGTTAAAACAACTGGATTGCTGACTGATTACACCGGTAGTGCCCTGGCACTGTAAGTCTCCTACACTAAAATTAAGATGAGAGTTTGTAGTGTTTATCAAGAGCGTATTCTGTTGTCCTGGTAGGATGTTGCATTTCTACTGCTGAAAATCCTCAAGGGCTGAGATTTACTCTGCAACTTGCTCTGGCAGCTGCTATGCGAGAAATTCCCCCTTTGTGGCGGTATTTTGGATGTTGTCCATCAGCAGTTTCCAGATAACTGCTTGGGGAAGGCAAATACCTGAATGGCTAACTTACGGTCACCCACGAATACTGGAGCTTGCCGATTTGGAGGTAAAAGTCTTTGCTAGTGTATGCAATGTAATTGGAACCTTGCTTACAATTTCAGATACTGGTTGCTTACATACGTTGGCTAAGCCTGCAGCATGCCTTCACTGATCTGACTTTCATAACCCCTTGTCCATGGTGAAGCTGTGCAGATACGCCATCCCTCGAGGGATGGTGAGGTGTAATAGGACAGGGGTTGACATACAAGCTGATTGACCCATGCTTTCCTCTTCTGCAGTTGCACTGTCACGTACAGGGTAGAGCAAAAACATTTTTAACTTTCCGAACCAGGACTTGCCTTAATGATGTAGCACATACTTTAAAGCTTTTTAGCCAGGGAGCACGCAGGTGTTTCAAGCACCACTGGTGTTACTTTGCATGCCCAAACTATTCTCTGTAGGTGAAACGAAGTAAATGCAGCTCGTGGCGTTGGTCTTCTGAGGTTGTCCAACCAGTACTCTGTTGCTCTATGTAGTATTCTAGGTTGTATCTACAAAGAATTTGACGTGAAAGGGAGCTAAATTTAGTTACAGACTTGCCAGGTGCTGAAACAAAAGTGATGATCTGAGGGAAGTGTATTGTTAATCTGGTATTTGGGGATTAATTATTCTTTTGAGTTCTGTATGTTCTAGCTGTTTGCTAGGTATACTGTGAGCTGAGCAAAGTGGGTCCAATCTGTTCACATCAAATATTTGTCTGCACTCTTCCCGTACCTTTATTTTGCATGTATGTAGGTGTTGACTGATAGTAAGGAAAACAATGGGTAAACAGTTCAGTCAAAAAAGTTTATTTATAAGATTTTAATATGCATCTAAGAAGGAACCTCTGGCATGGGATGGAATAATGAAGTTTACACAGGCACAGTTTCAATTGCAATTTTGGCTGGATGCTTACTGATGGTAGAAAGAGTCGCTTCTGGTGAAGCGCTGGTGCTGCTGCTGCAGGACGTGAGATGGGCTGCTGTTTTCCACACTACGAAATAATCTGCTTCCTTGCTAGAAATCTGTTTTCACATTTTCCCTTTTTCTTTCCTGGAGCTTTGCGCGTGAGGAAACTGGGGGAATTATCGTCAGCTGATTGTGTCTCCAGCTTACCTCCGCGTTGCCTGGTGAATCCTGCTATCCTATTGTCACCTGTATAGTTATGAAGATGTATGAGACCCCAGCCTCCGTGTAATACAGCTCTGGGCAGTGGTGGATTTTCGCTCGAGTTGCTTTGCACACCAACGCCAACATGTCAGATGCAGTTTACACTGTTTGAATGAACATCAGCCCTCTAGCAGGAACTTTTAAAAACATTACTCAGTAAAATTCAGTGCAGAGTTGAGATAGCGAAGATAATCCTCCATTTGCTTGTAGAACAGGTGTACATTATATAAAACAGGATGGCACTGGGGATGGTTTTTGAGGCTTATGGTTGGGAGGGAAAGAAATTTGCATCGTAGAGCGTGTGCCGGATTTCATCGTCTTGGGTTAGATTTGAGCTGGAATTCCCGTGCGCTTTGTGGGGAGGGATCTGCTCTGGTCTCTGAGACTGTGCTGCCAGTTTTACATCTCAAATACTGATTCCTTGTCCTCACGCACCTTTTGACTTCTGTAAGCTTTGAAGAAACACATTTTGTAGAAGTGTAATTTCTCTTCAGTTCTCCTCGAGCTGACCCAGCCCCCTGGTTAATTCGCTGCCTGCTGTAGCGTTAAGCCTCATAAAACTTAGTATGCTGAGCTCTAAACCTGCATTTGCCATCAGCCCTAAAAGTCAAATCAATAATTTGAAGATCTGTAGTTCGTTATCCAGAAGGAAACGCCGTGCTGGTGTGACAGGCCTCATGGGCTGGAGAGAGGGGCCCAGCTGGGCAGCCCCGTCTTCTCCTGGCATTTGTGTGGGCTCATGTCACAGCTCCAGGAGAGGGGGGCTGTGCTGTAGCCTTTCCCTGTGGGGAAGAGGGTGGCAGGAGGAAGAGTGCTCTCTGAAAGAGAGCTCTGTCCCGATCCCTAACGGGGAGATAACAAAACGTACGAATCTCAACGATGCATCCTTCTCCTGCAGAGTCAACTCTGCCCTTGCGTCCATCAGCCTTGCTGGGTACTGCTTCTCTGCCCAATGTCATGACCCGATCCTCTGTAAGGTGTTTTCTCTGTAATTACAGGGAACGATGTGTTTTTCCTAGTGCAAGTGTTTGGCCAACCCTTTTGATACCATTCGTTTGGCTTTGGCTGAGAGCATCTGGGTGGGGAGAGAAGGGGGGTTAAGGCTGTGTTTAGGGCAACCTGGAGCTGCGCAAGGCTTGCGCAGGAAATTCGTTAGGGATTTAATTACACAGAGATACTAGGCAATGAAAAACTTGCCAGTGCTGTGGAGGGAGAGCTGCGCCCTTGCACAGGGTTCTGATGGCTGCGGTTTTCAGGCACAACCAAACTCTTTCTCTTTTTCCATACAAGAGCAGTTTCTTGCATCGGTCCGTACGTGCGGATGTGTGCACAGCAGAGCCTGCCTGTGAAGGGTAGTACATGGAGGGGTCTGAGCTTAATGGGTGGGATGGATTTATGGATAATTTTGGTTACACTGTCTGGTTTCTGAGTTCAGACCTCTTGCCGTTAAAAAGAGACTCTGGTCCATTTAGCCTGAAACACGTGTACTGTGTGGCCAAACAGTAGGACAGCAGGTGACAATGCATCATCAGCTCATAGACCATCAATCAAAAAAGATAATGCTTACATCATTAGATGTGAGATCATTGCAGAACAAAATTGATAGAGGAAATTAATTATGCAGCTTTTATATTAATCCAGATATCTCTGGGTGTGATGATGAGTCTACTAAGACACAAAATTTTTAACATATGATGTCTTACCTCCCTGGAGAAAAAAGTCTTTTAGAGTGTTTTTAAATTCTGTTGCCTTGACCACTGAGGTCTGATAGCATGCTGGGCTGTCCATGAAGCTGCATTTTGGGAGGTTTGTGTTTTTGTCACTGTAAGTCGTTTATTAGTATTGCTATGAGCCTGCTTCTTACTGGGTGGTTGCATGATTTCTGGAGGCTTTTGATTTAAACTTAATGCAGAAAAGTGAAGATGTAATGAAGTAGTTACCAGAAAAATTATTTGTATTTTTGATGTAAAGTTATTTCCATTTGAAATTTCCACAAACTTAGAGTGATGGTAAGAAGCACTGGAGCACATAGACAAGCTTTTTGTGATGACTGGGAGATGTCTGAGCTTCAGCATCTTCAGTTTGTACAGCTTTAGCATCTTGAGGCTAGCTGCAAGTGTGGTGGAGGTAACGTGGCAAGATGGAAGGCTGCAACAGAGTCTTGTGTTTCGGTATCCTGTAGTTTCTATATGTCTAACGATTTTACTTTTCTCCATGTAATCGAGCACTGTAGAGGTGTGGAAACACATCAGGTGCCCTGTGATGGAAACTGTATTTAAGTCTTCTGTAGTATGAAAGAGACTTCAGCACGGTTTAGAATTTTTCACAGCAAAGTAGATCACGGGAGCTGTTAAGTGCATGAAGGAGTAACACCTTCAGCAAGTGCCTGTAACGAGTACACAGTGTGCATGCAGGCAGAGGGGAAAAAATCCCCAATTTTACAGTCGGCTTGTTTCTGCTATGTTTTAAGAGGATATAGATGTAGCATTGTGTGAAAAAATAACTTACCTGTTTATTTGTTTGGAATTTAAGGTGTGCTCAGAGACACAGGCACATCTAATCTAAATGTGTTTGCAAAAGTCAGAAATACAAAGGCACACTTTCTTTAGGTGTGGAACATCACAGATTTATTTCATTGTTTACTCCTGTGTTGATAGATGCTGCAAAAGCCTTAGACGTGGAGCTGAAGTAGTACTTCTTGTTTTGGGTCTCTGGGGTGTCCAGAATCAGACCTAATTTGATTAGAGGCACCATTCTTTTTAAAGCGGTGACATCTGAAATCTGTAATTTACATACAGCAGAACTTTCACGCTGTTCAGAGACCCCAGGCGAGGCTGTCCACCGTTTCCCCGTGCTTTAAAGCCTCTGGCAATAGCCATTAGGAAAAATGCATCACTAAAAGGCATAACTGTGGGGAATGGATTATATAAAACACCTTACTATGCCGGTGCTCTGGAGAACTATTGATGGATACAGAAAACATGGACATTTAGCTGGTGTTAGCAGATGTGTCTAAACACTGTGCCAATAGAATGAGCTATTTAAGGAGAAAAGTTGCTGCTGTTTGTTATTTCAGGTGAATGCAAAAGGAAAGTGCCTTAGGATAGCTGTGATGGAGTGATGGTTTTGAGCATACTGACACTGATGATGATGCTCTGTTTTGAGAGAGATGCTCTGTTTTGAGAGAGAATGTCCCCGGCGTCACGCTGGGGGAGGTGACCGAGCCATGCATGGGGCTGCAGAGTCACCAATATCTGTTAGTTCTGGCAGTTGTTAGTCACTGAAGTAAAAAAAAAAAAACACAAACAAACAAACAAAAACCAAAAACAAAAAAACCGTGAGGGGTGCGGAGGGTCACAGTGCGTGCCCGGTGCTGCGTGCAGGCGTCCCTGTGGCACCCTGGGCAGCTGTGGGTGAGCCACCTGCCTGGCCACCGGGGCAGGCAGCAGCCTTCCAGCTCCGCTTTGCTGCTTGGAAATCCTTAAGGACAGCAGCGCTGCAGCTGGACCCCCGTCCTGGCACGTGCTGAGGAGCACTGGGCAGGTGGGGGACACCCCCTTGTTTCCTTTCAGATATGGCAACCAGAAGAGCGAGGACTTTCCTCCTGGAAAATTGCGATTTTTCCAGTCTTCAGCCAGCAAAGAGAAAAAAAGCTCTTAAATCGTTATATGTGCAAGGGGATGAAGACAAGGGAATCCACTGTTTTTCCTCCATGATCTTGGACTGGGATGAGAGGAGAACCCTGCATCAGATACTAATCTGCCCATTCAAAAGCATATATAAAATGTAGTTTAAAAGAAACCGAAATCTTGAGTTCACCCCTAGTGTCTCCTGCAAAGGGTTCTCCACTTTTTAGTTAGTTTCTGGAACAGCTTAAACACAAGTCAGAAATACTTCTCTTGTTTTTTTTTTTTTTGTTTTTGTTTTTGTTTTTTTTGTTGTTGTTGTTGTTTGTTTGTTTTAATTGCGTGGAGCATGCTGTGCTGTGAGCTTTGAGAGGACCTACCCTTCTTGGCCACCACTGGATCTGTCTCATTCAAAAAAGGGGAAGGAAAAAAAAAAAAGAAAAGTGTGGGAGACACCTGCAAGGATGTGTTGGGCGCAGTGCAGGGCGGAGGAGGTTGTGCTTGGATGCCACTGGTACAGCTCCGAGCTTTGGGCAGCATCCACCCCTGAGAGGGGATTTGGGGGAAAGGGTTGCGGTCGGCCGCTATCGCCCGTGTCAGAGTCCGCCCTTCACTCCAGCAGTATGAGGTCGTAATAATGAACGCAGGGGAAAGGCGCTCAGAGTGAAAGTGACCTTGTGAACCTTAATTGCCGACTCATTTGCATCGACTCTGATGTTCCCTGAAGGCTCTGTGGCGCTGGCTGTTAGCAGAGGCATCCTATGGGAGGGTCTTAACCTTTGTTTCCATAATTTGGGTATCAGGCTCATATATAACAAAATATTCCTGGTCATCTTGCAGTTCCGAGTCTTCTTCCTTCCTTTTCCTCTTGGATTGTACTCGCTGCTCTGACACGCACTTCAATAGCAAATGTTATTCTGTCTGGGCATGTTCATTAGGAAGATGTTGATGGTGGAGTTAATAGGAAAAATATTCTAATGTTCTAGACTAAGTCAAATAAATTGAGGCTTCATTCTTTGTACCAACCCGCAGCATACTGTTACACCTCTGAATTTCTTAATTTGCATGTTTTGTATGTATTTTTTCTCATTATGTTCATTTTGGTGAAAAGAAATACTGTGATATTGAAAGACAAAGTAAATTAAGTAAGCTAGGTGCTAAAACGGTCATCACAAAATGTATCAGTTATGTGCGTTAATGAGTACCCAGACCTTGGATGGTGCAGAAATAAATTGCTTGCTCCTTTTGCTAATTTTTTAGCTTTCATTGGAAAAGTAAAATTGGAGCCTGCCTGCCTTCCTTCTTACACCCTGCCTTCCTTAAATAAAACTCCAAGCAAGATGTGATTTCTTTTCCTATTCTGGTGGAGGCTTGGGTAGCCTTTTTTAGACCCGTTTGCCAGGATCTATTTTCGGGGCGGATGTCCGCTGGACCCTTAGCAGAAGTTGAGACCTTGAGAGATCCGGAGCGGCTTGGAAGAGATGGTGCTTGCAGGCAGCCGCTGCTCCTCTGCCAGCGTTCGCAGCTGATCAATTCATTACTCTGCTGAGTGCTTAAAGAGAATACCCTTGTGGCTGTTCAACGTGGCTCCAAAACAAAAACATATTTTGCTCATTTAATAATTGAAAATACGTTATTATGTAAGGTTTCATCTGTACTTTATGGTGCTAGAAGAGCTATTGTTATTGGGGTTTAACCCCATATTTAACTCCCCACTCCTCTGCAGTCTGATTGAAGATGTTGCTTAAAATCCAAGCAATTTTAATGACTCTGACCAACTTCTTTCTTTCTTTCTTTCTTTTTTTTTTTTTTTTTGAAAGAATCAATTATGAATCTTGGTCTAAATATGTTCTGTGCTCCCTCTGCTGGCTCAGCGGCAAGGATTAATGCTTTGGCTGCCCTCCCCGTGGGGAGCGGTGATGGACGTGTGCCCACAACCTACGAACACGGGAGCAGGATCTTCATTAAAATTGCACCAGAAGAGACCTCGGTGTGTCAGAGAGGAAAAGGTGGTTTGGGCCAGGAAACCCATTTTTTATTCAGTGGTCGCGTAAGGTTTTACTAACAGAGATAGAGCTATAATTTGAAAATAGTATGTCAGTAAAAAAGGTGGCATCTTTTGAAGGTAGTTAGCTTTTTCAAGGAATAAAATAGGAAGCGGGTGATATTGACAGGAAAATAACATTTTAATAGTAAGCTTGGGGAAGCTGAAGTTTGTACCAGCGTAGAATCAAGCTCTTCACATACAATTAAAAGAGCAGAGGGAATTAAATGCATTTTAGGTATAATTTGATGCCTACAGTTTCTTTTCCTTAGAAACCAATGAATATGTGTTAAATTTATCTTGGCATATGAAAAAGATGTAATGACTTGTGCTAACAAGATAAAGGAGAAGGCAGCACTTAATTTCCTAGGTAATACACAAAATAAAAATGATTTGCATGCCTTCAAATCATTATGCACAGCCTTGTTAAATACTGTGCAATACAAACAAAGAACAAATGAGTTATCCATGATAGGACACATTTTTGTGACTGCAGAGTGCCCATGGAGGGGCACGAGGCGCAGGACTCGTACTCCACTGGCGCTCAGGTTTTTGATAATCATTGCATTTTGATAATAAAGGCAGCGCGTTGAGATACGCAACGATGTCAAGAACATAAAGCAGCCAAGAAATGTCTGGGTGGTATTTCATGGTTACACGGTGGTGCTTTGGTTAAGGATGTGTTTGTTCTCCGAATTTAAAGTGAGTTGCTCTCCTCTATATGTTTACTCCCCAGTTGCTGTGTAAGGTACAACCCATTGATGATGCTTCCAGCCTGGCTGCTGTTTTCTTCTAGAGACTCTCCTAGTAACTTGACATTTTCTGTGGGTGTCTTACAGGCAAATTGCGCTCTTTGAGATTCTGGAGGGCATTTGGTTTCTCTGTAGACCACTGTAATGAGTAATGGCCCTAGTAGCAATAGCGGGTAGTGCTGTGTATATTGACTGGCGCGGCACTGTAATGAGGCGTGGAGAGGAGCTTTGTGCCCAGCTCACTCTGTTCGAGTTGTCAGTCACTGCTACATCATGGTCGAAACGGTTTATTGGGTATGACTGCCAAATTTTACACAGGTGCCAGATTAATTTTGATATATTGTACTTGTAGCAGCGACTCTGGACAGGTTGCGATGTCTCTGCTGGAAGACTGTCAGTGGAAGTGTATAAGTAGTTGGCTAACATATCAATGGTGCTGTAAATAATTTCCTCTAGTATTTTCTAAACACCTCAAACAGGAAATAAATTACACAGAAACAGGGAAGGGTTCCTACTGCAAGCTAGACTTCTCTCTGGTTTCAGATTGCCTTTTAGATGGGTAAGGGCTGTTCGAAGTGTTGCTTTGCTGCTGTTCCTCAGGCCCTGGTGTGCCAAGTCCACTCTGCCGAGATGGGTATCTCCTGCTTGTTCTCTTACTAGGGTCTTTGTCTCCCAAAAACCTCTTTACAGTCAAGCACTGTGATGCAAATGCTTTTTCTTTGGGAGGTTTGGAACTTGTCATCTTCATCTTTCTTACATATTCCTGCGGTGCACAAATGCCTCCCGCAAAGGTCCCACCTGGCAAATGTCCTTTCCCCATCTTCCAACCCACCCTGCTTGTGTTGCCTACGGGAGACTGATGTACAATAATGACGGCTCTGTTGGTGCAAAGCCTGGGATGCTGCACGTACTGGGCAGTGGTGGGCACCTTCCCTAAGCTTGTGCTGGTTTGAGAAGTGTGGCTGTGGGGCAGCGTTGTGGCTGCTGTGCTGCGTCAGGTCACCACCGCACATCGGATACTGGAAATCGTGCTGTGGTGCTGTAAGCTGAATCTCTGTTAAAGCTGGAGTCGTGCCATCAAGGCAAATGTGGATGAGTTAGTTTGAGGTAGAACAGTTGGGGTTGAAATACAAAGGAGTTAGCTTTGGTGGTGCCAGTTACCTGTAATTCCTGGAAAAGTGTGCTCAGAGCAGCATGGGCACCTGGAGTCTTGGCACCTGACTCTGTACTGGACTATTAACTTTCTTGCTTAAGAAGCAATGTAATTCCAATCCCTAATGTTTCTTCCTCTTTTTAATTGCTTAAACTTTTATTCCCTCCTATCTTGAAGTGAAGAAAAGCCTTTGAGCCCACTGTCTGTAGACTTCCCAAGCGAGAGCTCCTGGTTTCTCCGAAGAGCTGTATCTTCCTTTCTGCAACTGGTGTCACGATCAGACTTAAAGACTAGTTCAGACCTCTGGATATCGAATCATTCACATGGTTTCTTCTACTGTTGCTGTTGTCTCGCCTGACATCCATGCATTGTTGTGTTCCTTACTTATTCAGCTTTTGGTGTGCTTCTAGAATACAGATGTTTTTTCTCTGCCTGAGTAATTTGGGGAGAAAAGAACCCCAACCCTAATTTTCCAGTGAGTATTAGCCTTGTTCAAAAGCTGTTCTTTAAAAGCAGATTTGAAAAATGGCTTCTGCTAACACAGTGTGATATTTAAAGCGATGTCTACAGACCATACAAATCACGTTAGTTATTTTACTAGCTTGCTTCTTGCCTGCTTTTCCATGATTTTATAGCAAGGCATATTGATGAATCTTGCTTTTCAATAACAGCCTTCCAAGAATTAAACTATTGGTGCAAACTGATCCAGCTTAGCTTTCTTATTTTGAAATCATATTCCAGTCCACAGTGGAAGTTTGTTTTCTCTCATACCTTCCTGCTCTCTCTGGTGAGGTAGCCCTATGATAGATTCATTAATTTCCCCGTGATATTTCACTGAAATTACTGACCGGTTTGGTTTTTCTTCTCTGTTAAAACTTGCAAAGATTTCTAATAAGTTTAGGAAGCATATTACAGAAACTGTGCTCATTTTATTTGTAGTCTAAATTTTGTACAAGGCTTTGTAACTTGGCAGTAAGTAGTTATATTGGACAGGCTATTGGGAAATACCCAGTAGGAGCAGTCTGGGGACAGTGTAACCTTACAGGTTTCTTCTACCTCTAACTTCTGGGATTTTTTAAATTTTCTAGCACTGCCAAGAAAATTCAAGTAAAGTCACGCCCCAAAAAATAATTTGCTGGAAGTAGTAATTTTTCATTTGTTATTGCTATAGCTTCATGGTTTGCTCTCAGGCAAAAATAAGTGAAAGAATAGAGTGTTGATCATGTAATTCTCATGAAGCCCATCTTTGGGACAATGCAACAACAAATCTCAGTGTTACTTGTAGGCTCTTTACAACTGAAATATATGGATTTGGTAGTATTCCTGTCTGTCTGTGAAGTATCTTTTTTTACTGTGGGCCCTGATCTCAGCTGGAGGTTTTGATGGTGTTTCCCTACTGATAATCTCAACACTCTGGACCAATTGTTCAGCCTTCCTCTGGGAAAGTGTTTTGGGTGAAATCAAACGTGGTACTTGGGGTTAATCAACACAAGATATTTGCATAATACTTGTAGGGCCATCTGACCTCTCCAGGTATAGTAGATGGAAACGGATTTTTTTTTTTTTTTTTTCCTCTTTTGCTGGGGTTCTGTATATAGCTAATAGTGATCATTTTCGGTTGGATGACTACAATTATTTTGTCACATCAATAGCAGTTACTCTATGCAGCTAAAATATTACCAAGCTTGTAAGAACAAAAAGCTCAGCCTCTGTTACCCTTATGGGGCTGCCTTCGTGTCAAGACAAGTTTTATGCAGGGATTATGCATGAAATGTCATAAACGACTGTTTTGTGGAGCAGCTTGGTGGAGAGTCTCTGAGAAGAGAATCACATCTTGGTGCAGGCAGTTTGAGATGGAAGTAAAGCCACTGCGACAGCAGCTGTCTTCTACTTGATTTTAGAGCAATAAACCCCCCATCACTGTCATATTCAACATCTATAATGAGAATGACATGAAAATTATGAAGATAAGAATGCCTTCTCTGTTCTTTTTTCCTTTGTAAAAGAATCAGCTGAAAGTTTAAAGTGGCCACAGGATGCACGGTGAATGCTTGAAGACAGTGGTGAAGAGTAGACTTACGCCACCAATAAAAAAGGGGTTTTTTTGGAAGGGGAAAAGCCAGTATTGTCAAATCAAAGAAGATTACTGGAAGTAAAAGACACCTCTCAGAAAGAGGAGATCATCATAAAACAAAGAAACTAGAAAAAGGGCATGAATTCTGGAAAATTGAGTGTATGAATGAAATAGGAAAGTCTGCTTCTGAGGTTGAAGATCAGCTTATTAATGACTGTAAGTAAAAGCCACTAATAAAACCTCTTCCAAAAAGACTGGCTTCCAGGTGTAAAAGGAGCATTTGAGAAAGATAGGAATGCAAATGTAGAGACTAAACTATTTCTTTGCGTGTGAGAGGATTGTAGGGTGAGTCGTGCATGTTGGAGCCTCTTTCTTCCAGAAGACTTTTCTGAGGAACTGTCTCAAATTGAAGTGTCAGTGGAATAGGATTTATAATTAATTGGTGAAAGGAACTGTAACAAATCATCAGGACCAGATGGTATTAAATCAAGATTTCTAAAAGCATTTGAATGTGAACTTGATGAGCCGCTGACTCTGGTGTGTAACCTATTACTTAAGTCAGCCTTGATGCTGAAGAATAGAAGATTACAAATGTGATGCCAGGATTTTTTTCCCTTTTTTTTTCTTTGTTCCTTCAGAGCTTGGTGAGTATTGCAAGGAGCTGCAGACAGTATATGTACAGGGCCTATTGACAGAAACTGTAATAAAGAATAGACTTAATGAAAACATGGAGAAGAGTCAATATTAGCTCTCGGAGAGGAGAGTTGTTTGAAGGAGCCTGCAAGTATGTGGGTGTAGGCGAGCCGGCTGGCACGGCAGGCGTAGCTTTCCAGGAAGGTTACAAGAAGGTCCCTCACTGAAAGCTCTTAACATTTCAAAACTCCCAGGTAGAGCTTCTGCTTGACCGGTCACAGCTGAGCACTAGGCTCTGGGCAGTTGAGAGGAATATGGAAAAGGGGGTAAGAAAAAACATCATTTATGATTTCTTGTAATTTCATAATTTCTTATAGTTTCATGACTGACATACTGCCACTGGGGTTCTCAAAGAAGGGGTTTGAATCTGCCGGCAGGAATGATTTAAAACTCGTCGCAGAGTGGTCAAACGTTCAGAGTGACCTAAAGGAGGATGGTTAGTGCCTATTAAATCCCAATCACCTGTAACTTGGAAGATCACTAATTGACAGTTCTTAAAAACTGATAGAGAGGGATTTATTTTTTTTTTTCTACTACTGTTTTGACAGTTCACTTGCTGTAGGTCACTAACCAGAACAGGGGGCTTAGCCGAGCTTTTGGATCTGGTGGGGCCACAACATACTTTTGGCCAATTTACACTGTCAGTAACTCAGTTATTACAGCAGCGTTACAGAGAGGCATGGTGGGCTGTACTGCTGTGGCATGCAGATATATAAATACCTATTTTCTTCTTATAGGTGGAAAAGAGAACATACGGGTTCCCCTCTGGGTATTGTAGTCTAACTTCAGGTTCTACAGCGTTTGAGGTTATTTGAATAAAAATATTTAAAGGAAAGAATAGAAGCCTTTCAGAACATGTGAGTCTTGTGCATTATGACAAGATAATGAACATTCAGCTTGTTCAAATTATTCTTTGTTTCTGCCACCTTCATTGTGTTGAAACTAAAAATGTTCAGAGGCTGCAGAGAGGAGAAGAAACAAAGATACTGTGCTGGAGATCAAGAACCCAGATTCCCAAGGTTACTTATGTTCTTGATGTGAGGGAGGGAAAATGCGTCGGAGCCGCTTGTCCAAATCCTGTTCTGGCGATAGCTGTCTATTTAATGCTGTGTTTTAGACATCTGATGTCCTGACTTCTCTCCCTTGCTCCCCATTATGGTTGAAATTTTGCTCTTGATAAGTGCTGTATTGGTCACATAGCAGTTCTTCGGATGCATGTGCTTTTCGTGTTGCGTGGCAGGGATGTTAAGAGTATTGTTACTCCTATACTGGCCTGCGGAAGAGGGACTGCAAACGCTGGAGTGTTTATTACCATTCAGCAGCACATTCATTTGAGGTTTGTGATGGAATTTGCCAACTCCTGCAGGACCATTCTTACTTAGTATTTCTGGCAGTGTGTATTTGCTTTTGTTACAAGAAAAACTCCAGGAAAGCAGTAGCATGTTTACAAAATGAAAAGTGTTTCATCACGGTGTCTGCAGCTCATAGAAGGCTTCGGGGACCGCCTGCGTGCAAGTCGGTGTACAACTGTGCAACCTTACCTTAAGTGGTGGTCTGTATCAACCCAGGTTGTGGGTTTTTTTTCTCCATTTTCTGCCTCCTGACTCCATCTTCCCTGTTTTTTATGGGGCTGGCTCAGCCTGGGATGGCTGATGGATTAAAAAAATGTCTGGGAGAATATGTTTTTCAGTAAATAGCAATTAATGTAAATTATTCATTTTTTTTTGTTTATATGCAGTGTAAGGACTTTACTAACTTTGTACTGGAAATACATCGTTTTTGGACAGAGGATAATTATATGCATCTTTTGCTCATCTCAGATTGAGATACAAAAGACTTAATAGCTCAATTTAAAGGGCTTGCTTTTCCTTTTCATCAGTGGAACTTCAAGTAGGGTTATTTCTGAAAAGGAGGAGAACTTGCAGTACTTACAATTAGGAAAAGGGAAATGGAAATAACTTTTATATCTATATCATGTCTATGTATAGTGTATGTATAATTTAGAATTAATAGTGATGTTTACGTAGTAATCACTTCATTTCTGGAGTTTGCTGCAAGACAGATTCATTTTTTTTCCCCTGCCTCAAAAAGCCCCAATAAAAAGATGATGATATGATTACCAACAGTAACAGATAACGTAGCACAGGATAATTTTAACCAGCTTTCGTTTCTTTAGAATATAGGATTGTCTGTTTGAGGGGTCAGGAGCTGCTTTGTCCCACTGTGCCCAAGTCTAATGATTTACTTATGTGCCTTTTCCTCTATTTTAAGTGTGGAGCACGCTATAAGCTTGCCAGGTGTGGCTTTGGCCACTGCAGCAGGGTTTGTGCACATGCAGGAGGCCATCTTCTCTCCTCTGCTTCAGTGCAACTGTACAAACTAGATTTCAGTCCTTTATAAATCTTTTAAATCCATTTTAATTCCTGTTAGGAGTTGTGCAGGCTTGTAGGGGCTAAATGACTCTTGTTGTACTACAGGGATGCTGTTAGGTTTATTATTACTATCAGAAGTGAAAAAAAATCAAAACCAATGAATTGTCAGGAATCCACATGTGCTAAATACACCATCCAGGCTGCCCTGGTGATTCCCAGCTGTTGGCGTGTGAGTTTTCTTGTACAAGGGAGGTATTTGGTTGGGTTATCTAGGAGTCGTTAAAGCAGTCAGAGTAAGGCAATGTGACTGTAATAGTTAGTTCTCAAATCAGTTATCTGTTGGAGTGCTTGCCTCTGGCGTTAGGTTGATCTAAGAGAAGTCTCTCCGTTGGAATTAAAAATTTGTTTCTAAATTAAAAACAAAATAATTTAGCCGTGAATTAAATAAAATGCGTCATTCCTCGTGCCCTCATCTTCATGTTATTGAAGTGCCTGTAGTGAAGCTCAGATTGAAAAATCTTGGCGAGAACTACTTCGGCAGCTAGCTTTTAACTGAAGGAAAACATTTTGAGAGAGAGTTTGTTAGTGAATTAAGAAATACTTCTGACCTTCCAGGTTTTCAGAAGGCATTGGGTGACTCCAAAGGATTATTCTTTTTTTTTTTTTTCCTTTAAAGCAAAACAAATCCACTCATGTTCACATCACCCTGTTCTGTTTCTTCTTCTTATGAGCCTTCTTTTAAAATGAAACCAGTGTCTGAAATGCGGTTTCAGTGATATTTTATGAAGAGAAGAGAATACAGAGAACTGTGTACTCACTTGCCTGCTCTCTGGTTCCTTCACTAGTTGTCCTTCCTAGGTTACCAGTACCAATTTTCTTTCATGCAGGTGTGTGCTGAAGAATTTGCTTTTAAAGAGAAAAGCAATGCCAATACCACTTCAAATTTTTCTCTCTATTTTTTTCTCCTGGTGTGAATACACGTCACATCTAGTCCATTGCTATCGCAGGCAGTTGCATCAGAGTCATAATCTGATCAAGCAACACTTCAAAAACATCTCTTTTTTTTGCTGTCTGTTGCTTGCTGAATGGGGAAATGATTCATATTAAAAAAAAAAAATAATCAAGTTTTTAGCCTGAATTTGTTTAGGACTTGTTTGTCTGCAGGGCGTTGTTTTGAAGGAATTCTTTGTGAATATGAGTGACCAGAGCTGTCCATGTAATGAGAGCAGCAAAAATGCTTCTCTGAGACTTTTCTCAGAGCTTTTGCACTTGTCTGTGCTCCATCTAATGCACTATTTTTTTTCTTTCTTAATCATTTTCTACCTCATTGTACCAGGTACAATCTTAGTGTTTTCTCCTGGAGTGCACAATTTTGTATGTGGTACTAAGTATCTGGGTCTATATTTGTTACCTGTCCTTAAAATTACTCTGTTCTTCGCATATGACAAATGTCATCCTTTACACTGACATGCACCAAACTTGATTAGTATTTTCCTTTTTTCTTCAAGTCACTTTCATTTGTATATATACATATACACACGTGTATAATTAAAATATATATGTCTCAGGATAAACCCTTGGGACAAAATCTGTTTGTAACCACTATAGCCTCATTTTTCATGTTCGTTTTTGACCTTTTGACTTTAGCCCCTTTCCTTATTTATGTTAGAACTCTTACATTGTTTTTTATTTTCTCCCACTAAATTGGTTATTTCCTACATAACATTGTAGTGTTGTTTTCTGATAGCTGGATAAATGAGACCTACCACATTATGTTTAGAGAAATCTTTTGTTTTATTTGCAAAACATACTGGGAAAATGTGGCATGAATTATTGCTGGTTAACCCAAGATGTGTCTTATCCTGTGTGTGTATTTTTTTTCCTCCTCTCTCTTTCCTTCAGGTCTCTAATTATCTGTCTTTCGAAATGTTTTAAAACATTTCATTACTCCCGAGATCAAATCAGCCAACATTTAGATAACAAAATTAGTGTCGTGTCCCCCGTCCCCCCCCCCTTTTTTTTTTAAACAGACATTTGCATTTGCTATTCTGTAATCTTCTGGTGCCAGTCTAGCTTGATGTATTTGCTATCAGACCTGCAGAAATCACACCCCATATGAATGATTTGAAAGGCCTTTTCTGGGTCCCTGAGCTGCAGTGCATTGAGTATCGTGGAGCTGGGCTGCCTCTTTGCTTGCAGTAGATCCGTGTCCATCCCGACCGCCTTCAGCATCCTGCCTTCATCCCACCTTTCTCACTGCTATTGCCCTCACTGAAGACTGAGGCAAACTATCCAGGCAGTTTTGGATAATTTATCTGTGTATTCACCATCCCTGTTTTCCTCTGGTTTGCTCGTAGGGCTTGACAACCTTTTTTACTCAATTCCCTTAATGCAAAAGAAACCAAAACTTTGGTGATTGTCACTTTGTTCTTAGGCTGCTTATTCTTTAGCCATCAGTCCTTTTTTATTTTCCCCATTTCTTTTGAGCTCCGTGCTTGTTCCCCGCAGTCTTTGTGGAACAGCTCTATTTGCAGCGAGGTGTGGATCCCTTCTTTCAACAAGTTTTTCTCTGGTGATTAGGATCTGCATTCCAGTTAGCTTTTACAGCTTTGTGCTAGAGAAATGCCAAGTTTTCCCTTACCAGAAAAGTCCGAGTAAATTTGCCTTTCGTGCATGTACATGTGCATACATGAGTACATGTACAAAATCATGAGTGATGCAGAAGAACAAAATAAAACCACTTTAGTCCAAATATGCTACAAGTAAATAAAAATGACTTTGGGATAGAGGACATTTATAGCCAACCTAGTGTTGATTAGTGTAGCTTGGCTGCTTACAGTTACCTTTCTCATGGCTGTGCAAAAGCTAAACTGGCAGAAGGACGTCAACTCCTTAAGAATATGAACTGTAGGTTTAATTAGTTGGAAGCAATGAGCTTACATGACAGAGGAGCAGTTCTCAGGGTGTTTCTTGGTAAGTTAATATACTGCAGATTGAACCTTTGAAGCATGGCTCTACAGAAAGCCTCCAGTGAAAATGCATTCCTAATTGCCAACAGCACTGGTTAACAGGTTGTCTAAGCAATTTAATGGCCCAACTTCAGAATAGCTTTAATATATTCTTGTCGCCCCATGTGAATAAATTGATATACTGATTAAGATAAAGCTGCCTCGTTATTCAAATATTGATAGTGGAGGGTTTTTTGTATGTTCTCTTTCTTTCTATTTTCATATCCTTTTGTACCGCTATGCATATTCATATTCATGGCCACTCAGTGGGAATAAAGGACCTCAAGAAGGTCTGCGTTTTCCTTGACTAGGGAAGTAAATATTTGGTAACTTCAGATGAGCAAGCGATAACAGGTTATTTTATTATCATAAAGAATGAAGACTCCATAATTTAGGATTATTTTGAAGCAATGCATACCTTGCCAGCAGGCTTTCGAGACAGTGGTGTAATCAGTAGTATTTGGCTGGGTTCCATATTACATATATTTTGCTCAGAAACTCAGGATCAGTGTATTACAAATGATGTTTTTGGAGGATGAGCATTCAGTAATAAAAAAATACCAGAATGGAGATTGTAATCAGTGCATAGTCTTTACAGCCGCAGGTCTTGATGGTTATTTAGTAAATTGTGGGGATTTTTTGTCTCTCCACCTGCGATGTTGCAGTGTCAATGTTTTTTGTCACTGGTGGTGGTTTTCATTTGGCGGTGACCTTACTCGTCCTGGAAACAGAGGCTCTACATTGCAGTGTCAGCCTTGGACAAGCTTTCAGCTTGGATTTATGGGGTTTGGTTCCCTCCATCCCCCGCCATGACATGTGGCAAATGCCATTACTAGCCCTTAAACAGAATCTGTTTTACACGGGAAGGACAAATCAGTCACAGTGAAACATGGCTTTCAGGAAGATGAATGTGGTCATGGAAAATGACTTGAACTCATGGTTTGTTTTGTTCATTTATTTATTGGGACCTAGTTACATGCTTTGTGTGTTTAGGGTTACACTGGTGAACATCTTACTGCACCAAATATATGAAATTCGGTATTTATTACGTAAGTTGTATTGAGGTGAGGTGGTATCCAGAATGGAAGACCTCTTGTCCTAGTGTTCTAACACGGAATAATCTCCGGCTAGGCTTACAAAATGGTTGTTTGTGGTAAGAAGCAAGTGAGTATTGCAAATTAGATCTGCAAAGGAGGAATAAGATGAGCGGGCAAGGGTGTTCATAGAAACCTGTGGTTCCTTAGATTGCTTAAGGTAACTAGAAACCTTGGTTCTTGTTGAAAATAAAGTGAAAACAAGTGGTTAAAACTTAAGTGGTTAAAGTGAAAATAAAGTGAAAACAAGTGGTTAAAATCCCCGCTTCCTAGGCTAGGTAGACCTTACTTGCCTTTAACTAAGGATATTTGTGTTTTGGCAGTATGACAATAGCTGAACAAACCAAGAGGACTATAAGGGATTATATGAGTTCTTGCTGCTTCATCACTTGTAACAATTCCTTTTCAGTTGTTCTAGAAAACGGCAAGAATGTAGATTCTTCTTATTCCTCTGCCACCAATTGGTAATGTTTAAGAATATAAAGTATATTACATAGTACTAGTTAAGCTTCAGGTTTGAAAGCACTGTAGCTGCTTGTCAGAACTACTTAAGTATTTATTCCTTAAAAGGGCTTCTATGATAACTACTAGTATATCTCTTTATTTTCTTCCTGCTTAGAAGGATTTTTCAGTAGTTAGAAAACTAACTAACTGTACCTTTAAGTTGATGACTTCCCACTCTTCTCTTCCCTTGATTGCTCGTTGTATTTCTTTGTTGCATCTTGTCTATATTAGATCATAACTTTTTCAAGACGGGAACTGTATGGTGGAGAATCCAGGATCATGGGGTATGATCTTGGTTTAGGACCTTCAGGCAATATTAAAATACAAATAACTATGCTTGAAAGATTTTTAACATATGATCTAAACTGTTACAGGGCAGCAGTTTACATTCTGTTCAAGCTTAGCAATATACAGTCAAGTTCAAACAAGTTGGAGACTGGCTGTCACGAGTTTTAGTGCTTACTCTGTGATTTATCTGCTTCTCGAGTCTTAACCAAGCTCTGTTATCAGAAAATGAAGCACAAACAGGTATGCTAATACAACATTTATTTGGGGATTTTAGTTGCAGGAAAACCAGATAATTCCAATATTTTCAGTGGCAGTTTGTGCACTGTAGTACAGCTCTTCACAGTGGGGTTTTTTTTTATATGCAGTAGTGCACATTCAGATGCTGTAAAAGCAGTAGATCTTCATTTAAAAAAAAATAATTTCTTCATAAGAGTAAGCACTTAAAAATTGGACCACAACATTCCTTTTTATGCACATGTTAAACCATAGTATTCAGCAGCATTATTGCATTCTGTTTCCCAGATGATCAGATAATGTAATTTTTAATAACTTGTCAACTACCAGTAATATGCAGCTGTGTGCAATTTGTATTGGATCCATGAAAGTCTTCAAAGTGGAAAAATGTACAATAAACTATCTGTGCAACATACGATGCGTTATTTAACGTCATAAAGTGTTGTAATGCTGAAAATTTACAGCTGTCTATAAGCCATGTTAATAGGATGGTAAGTTACCTTTGCAATGAATATGCCTTACGTGGGAGCGTCTCCGTGCAGCCGCGGCCGCCTGTGCCTCCTCGCTGCACGTGGCGGGGATGCCTGGCTGAGTCTGCTGGCGGGCACCTGTGGAATCAAGGCACATCGGGGTCTTTTTTTGCACTTTAATTCATTTCTGTGTCCACTGATGTCATGGTGATTGCGAGTACAATGAAAAAAAAAAAAATCTAAACAGAATTGAACAACCTCCACTGATGCAGCCGGTTGCCCTTAGTCAAAAGTCCATTTTCTGTTGGTCGAAAGGTTGTCTTATCAGGAATTAAATTTTTCAGCTGAGGAAGCCCTCTGACTGGAAATGGAAGAGAAATAGGGGGTTAGGGTTAACTGAACTGTTTAAAAAAAAAAAAAAAGGCAGAAAAGCATTCTGTTGGCTTTCCTGTGGGACGAGTTGGGTCATCACTTGATTTGCACAGGAAGCATTTGGTGTGCTGAATGTTACTGAAGAAATTACTGTGTTTGACAAATTTTTATGTTGGGTAGGGTTGTGTGAAGTCATAAACAGGAGACTGATTAAGGGACATCAACAGCTAAGGTTTTATGTGAACTTTAAATTAAAGTTCTGTCAAATGGACAGTGCTACTAAAACGCAGTTTGTTCTTGCAATGCTAAGTGTGTCTTTATGGTGAGCCTAATTGGTTTGGAGATAAGTTGCTGGGGTTTAAAGCTGGGGGAGAAGGTAGGGTTGTTATCAAATAAACCTGACAGTAGCAGTGAGTTCTGCTGGTGGTTCTGGGCTGTGGTGGAACCTCATTCATACCTGATGGGAGGGATGGGATGTTTTGGGGTGAGGGTTTGCAACAGAGATCTCCTTTGCCCACTGGCCATTTATCAGAAGATAAAATTGAGCTGTGGTTTTTTTTTTTTTAGTAGTTCTTTACTTTTTGTTTTCTAGCATGATTAGAAATGTTGAGAACTGAGGGGCTTTGGGGTGGAGGTTGATTGTTTTGAAGAGAAGCATTCTACATAGGGTTAATTTGGGGAGCCTGTGATACCTGAGGGCAGGTGGTTTTCACTGGCCTTGATAGGCACAACCTGTGGTGTCGGGTGCACCTGGGAATGACTTTGTTGGGTTAATACTTTGCATTTTTTGTCCACCCTACTGGAGTTTTTCAGTACTTTTTTTTTTTTTTTATTATTCTAATACCTCTTCCTTCTCATGGAAGTCTGGGAATGGATGAAAACAAGCTGGATGATAACAAGCAACCATGAAACGAGGTAGTAAAGATGTCATGTCTGAGTGGGGCTTGTACGTTAGGACAGATTGCCCCAAAATGAAGTGTGGAGGAGGACGGGTAGTTGGGGACAGGTTGCTGATTTTGGGAGAAGTCACCTTGGTCCCATTGCAGGAGCTCATCCTATTCCAGCAGCAGTCCTGGTGCCAGTCAGGAGCCCATGAGCCAAAATACTGAGGTTTGGGGAAGTGGGAAGTTGCCCTCCGCTTGGGAACTCCTCTGATGATCAGAGTTGTTTCTCTGACACTTTTTAGACATCTATCCCAGGATTAAATTCGAAATGACTGTATAAACTATCTTCAGGTCTTTTTAAGGATGGAATTACATAATAAAAAGTAACTTGACAGAATGTCATACCATGTTTATGTATAATATATATAATTTTCTAAATGTGATTCACCCAGAGTATGAATACAGCTGTAAAATTAACCAGGTAGATAGCTGAATAGTTAAGCAGGAATTTCTGTATTGTCACAATTAAAAGGAAGCAAATTTTGGGAAACTGTGGCTCGTTAAGGCTTGATTTTGTTTCGGACGCCAGAGCAATCCTGGATATTACTGGAAAAGCAAGCAGTAGTAGGGCCCTGGGAGATCTTAAATGTGGATATCAGTGGCATGTTTCTGGGTGAAATCCTCCCAAAATGTGAGCTGTGTCTTGGTGCTACTCTGTAATTGCCCCTTTGTTGGCTATCAAAAAAAATTACTGGCAGTGTTCATGAGTAGTTCAAAGTGATCTGACAAATTCTACTGGGAGAAATCACGGGGCTGAGAGTATTACTTTGGCCTCGCACGGTGCCTGGTTTGGGCTCTTTCATTGATATGTTTGCTTTTTAATAAGTAATTCACTCTGGGAAATTATTTCCCCAGATTTCTGCAATTGCTTAGTGGAAGTCTGAAAATTAGGTGAGACTAATATAAAGATGTGAAATTGATACTGAAACCTAATATCCAGAAAGGCTCTCTGTTAACAGAGGAGAAATAGAGTTAAAGCAAATGTGACTTTAAAGTTGTGTAAAGGGGAGGAAAAATCATGTGAGTTTCAGCGGCACCACTTGGATAGGCTGCGTTTAAAAAGATGGGTGCTGCTTGTCCCTTGGTCTTCATACTTTGAAAACAAGTAATTTCTAAGTAGTTTACAGTCTCTGCTGAAGGAGACTACTTCCAGGTTATTTCTTAAAAGGACAGGGCAATCTGGAATACTGTGTCCAGCTCTGGAGTCCTCAACATCAGAAGGACATGGACCTATTGGAGTGGGTCCAGAGGAGGGCCACGAAGATAATCAGAGGGCTGGAGCACCTCTCCTATGAAGACAGGCTGAGAGAGTTGTGGTTGTTCAGCCTGGAGAAGAGAAAACTCTGGGGAGACCTTACAGCAGCCTTCCAGTACCTAAAGGGGGCCTACAGGAGAGCTGGGGAAGGACTTTTTACAAGGGCATGTAGTGACAGGACGAGGGGGAATGGCTTCAAACTGGAAGCGGGGAGATTTAGATTAGATATTAGGAAGAAGTTTTTCACTTTGAGGGTGGTAAGGCACTGGCACAGGTTGCCCAAGGAAGTTGTGGATGCCCCATCCCTGGAGGGGTTCAAGGCTGAGTTGGATGTCGCTTTGGGCAACCTGGTCTAGTGTGAGGTGTCCCTTCCTGTGGCAGGGGGGGGTGGAACTAGGTGATCTTGAAGATATTTTCCAATCCAAACCATTCTGTGATACTGTTAAACTTTACTTGTGTTCAGTAACTAGATGTATATGTGAAGAAAAATAGCCTCTCTAAAATACTACGTTGTAATTTATTTAGTAATTGGATTTGCCTTTTAGATAAAATAGTGAGTTTGGTGAAAAACTCATCAGTCTAAGCTTATCTAAAAAAAAAAAAGTCTTTACCAAAAAAGCACAGTGGTATTTGACAATTATTAAGATTGTGAAATAACATTGTGAAGCAGTAGCACGTTTTGAGTGTTGTCTGCCTTTGTCTACATTGAATTTGTACACCGTTAGAGTGGTGGGCTGAAAGACCACAGAGATCCTGTTTTCTTCTTTGCATGTGCAGTCCTGTGTGTTTATGCAGGATTTTAGAAAACCTCTTCTAACAGCATCTAAAGTGCGTCTGAGTCTGTTGCCCTAATGCAGTGTAAGGAGTTTACCTCAAAAGCAGCCTTTTGTTACAGAAGAAATTGGTTGCATTGAAAAGGCATAAATATTGAGAAGATATTTTTCTGGCTACATACTGGGAGGAAGCCTTTTAAGCCTTTATATTTACCTTCTGTGTTTTGAACTGCGCTGTCGTGGTTGTGGGAGTAAATAGGAGTGGGTGAAGGGGAAGGCAGAACCTGGAATTACCCGCTTTCAGATGAGTGTGGAGACTGGCTCCCACATGAATAAGGTGGTGTGGCCACAGATTTGAGTGTACCTTTACAAAAGGTAAAAACCTGGGAAGCTGGTGAATGCCTTGTGGAATGAAGACTCATACACAGGCGCATTGGCAGGAGTTGTTGGAAAGAGAAGTAATTCTTTGGCATTCTCAACAAGGCCAAGTGCAAGGTCCGGTATGTGGACTGGGATGGTCCCATGTACAAATACAGGCTGGGCAGAGAATGGATTGAGAGCAGCCCTGAGGAGAAGGACTTGGGGGTGTTGTTTGATGAGAAGCTCAATATGAGCCGGCAGTGTGTACTCGCAGCCCAGAAGGCCAACTGCATCCGGGGCTGTATCAAAAGAAGCGTGGCCAGCAGGCCAAGGAGGTGATTTTCCCCCTCTACTTCACTCTGGTGAGACCCCACCTGGAGTACTGTGTCCAGCTCTGGAGTCTTCAACATAAGAAGGACATGGACCTATTGGAGTGGGTCCAGAGGAGGGCCACGAAGATAATCAGAGGGCTGGAGGACCTCTCCTGTGAAGACAGGCTGAGAGAGTTGCGGTTGTTCAGCCTGGAGAAGAGAAGACTCTGGGGAGACCTTACAGCGGCCTTCCAGCTAAAGGGGGCCTACAGGAGAGCTGGGGAAGGACTTTTTACTAGGACATGTAGTGATAGGACGAGTGGGAATGGCTTTATACTGGAAGAGGGCAGGTTTAGATTAGATGTTAGGAAGAAATTCTTTACTGTGAGGGTGGTAAGGCACTGGCACAGGTTGCCCAAGGAAGTTGTGGATGCCCCATCTCTGGAGGTGTTCAAGGCTGAGTTGGATGTCGCTTTGGGCAACCTGGTCTAGTGTGAGGCGTCCCTTCCCATGGCAGGGGGGTTGGAACTAGGTGATCGAAGATCCCTTCCAACCTAAACCATTCTATGATTCTATGAACTCGAGGACCAGCTGGACCATGGGAGAGCCTATGCAGTGCACTGTCTTGCTTGGGTTTTGATAGGGGATGTGTCTTTCACCAAAACATCCATCTTCTATGGAGTGAATGATTAAAGAGAAGTAAGGGCAGGAGTATACAGCTGGAGTGTCAGTCTGTCCTGGAGTGTGTCCATCCACCGTTGTGTCTGGGTGTGGGAGTGTGCCCTCATACGGGCACAGGGTGGAAGGTGCTATCCCATGCATTCAGTATTCACTCTCATCAGTGGTTCTTTGTGCAAACACAATACACATATTAAATTACTCTTTTTTTTTTTTTTTTTTTTTTGTGTTAAATGTTTCCCTTCACAATGCAGACAAATTGCTGTTGGCGCAGCTATTGTCTTTGGCGGGGTTACTCTGGGGATGTATCCAACAGATCTCTATTTCAACACATGGAGGAAAATTCTGAGTGGTCTCCTCTTTCAAACAATTCAAAAGCTTTTCATTTGGTTTCGTTATTTAATTAAAATAAATACACCCAGAGGCTTGAGCAATTGCTGGATGTTTAAAAAATAGAAATAGGAAGATTAAACAATTGAAAAAAACATTGTAATGCACAAACTTATTATACAAAATGTATAAACTTACATTAATAGGATGATAAAAATTCAGGGGAAAAACTGTCTTAAATATTTAAAAGTGTATCTTTAGATCCATTGCCCTTTAGATCCCGTGCCCTCAGGACAAAAAATGGCTTAAATATTTAAAAGTGTGTCTTTAGATCTGTTGCCCTTTAGATCCTGTGCCCTTTTTTCAGTGTTACTTAATCTTCATATTTGTATTTTAAAACATTTAGCTAATTATATTTTAATATTGCCTCGCTGAAAATTGAGTTGTATTACACAGATCCTAATTTTTTTCTGTATGTGCGTCTGTTTAACTTGCATTAGAGTTCTGCATGCCTATTTGATGGAATATTACTGGGTTTGTTTAACAGCTTTATTAGATTAGAGGGTGATGGTTATTTTTTTACTTCTTTAAAAACTATTGATAAAAGACATGGTTGCTGTTCTGCATGGCTTTTACTTAATTTTACAAGTGACAGAAATTATTTAACAAAGGTGAGAAGAAAGGAAAAAAGCCAAATCCTTGTTTCTGGATGGGGTGATTGCTTAGTCTGCAAGCAAAAGCATCCTACCCCCTGCTGCAGAATTGTGGTCTTTGCGCGCCTTGGCCAGCAGTGCAGGTGATGCTGACCTCCTACCCTGCTAGCGATGCAGGCTGCAGTAGTCATTCTTTTTTTAATTAGGATTTTACTTATTTATTTATTTTCATTAGGATTTTAATGATTTATTTGCTGTAGAAAAACAAAGTGAATTCACTTTCCATGGTTCTTGGTTGTCTTCTGGAAGTAGACAGGTGAGTGCTGTGAAGATGGAAACAAGCAATGCTGGCGAGATGGTCCACAGGCTCCGTTGCCTGTTTGCCAGCCTTGCAGAGGGCTCTCACCCAACCTTGCTGCTTCTGGAGAGAGGATGATGAGCGTTTTGGGAACTTTGAGTGAAATATTGGAGGTTTTCTCAGTATAAATATTGTCAGCAGAGATCAGAACATTTTACCCTTTAGTGTCAGACGGTGGCACGCGTTGAGATCTAAGTGGCATATCTACATATTTCAACAAAATATGCTGCCTCTCCCGCCTTCGCGTTCACTTCTTAGTTTCATTGGCAGACAGATTGCGTTTTATGTCCTTTCTCTGCACATTACGCCAGAAGGTTCCTTTGCAGAAAATAAATTTATAGTTGCTAGCTGATAAAGGTCTTTCCGCAGTGGTCTTGCAGAAACGTTTTCAGAGCCATCCTTCCCGTTGCGGTGGCATCGCTCAGCCGTCTCTCCCAGCCCTGGAGGTGACAGCCCACCTGCAGTATTTTCTGCTGTATCTTTCCATGGTAATTTTCCAGACCACGTCAAGGAGGAACTGAATTTGGTAAATGGAGAATTCTTGGATAACTTGGTCCAAGGTATTCTGCTGACTTCAACTATGTGCTCTCATAAAAAATGCTTTTTTTTTAGGAAGGAACTGTCAGGTTTGTTTGATTATGGGCGGCCTTTGTGTATGTGCTCAAATGCGTATGTGTACGTGTGCATGTACATATTTACTCTTCAAAACTGACGTTCAAGCAAAGAAAAAATCACTTGTGTTGATGACGTGCTATTGTGGTTTGATGCCAATGAGCGCTTGAACTGTTCCCCTGTTAGCGGTGCCATTGTATACTGAAGCTATCCCATGTTTTGATAACATTGCTTTTAGGTTTTGCAGAACTGTAGTGGGTTTTATGTATGTAAGCTATTCAAGTTATTTAACAGTCTCTCAAATCTGGCATTTTATACCCCCCCCCCCCTTTTTTTTTTTTTTTTTTTTAATGAATAGAGGTAGGCAAATGAAAAATAGCCTAGCAATCGGAAATTGTTCTTCACAAAAGGTTAGTGGGGAAACTGGAGATGTGGAAGTACTTGTAAATAGCAGAGGTAGTCTTGCATGATAAAAAAGGCAACATTTTTTGCTTCACATTCAGTTAAATTGAAAAAAAAATCTTTGGAAAGAATGAAAATTAAAACTGCTTTTGTCTCCTCTGTTGCAATATTCTGAACAGATTTATTTTTTTTAAAAAAAAGACCAACTGATTTTCTGTAGTTTGCTGAATTCTACTTCTTGATATTTTGTAAGAACAGAACATTGTCTATTACCAAAGCAAGATTTTTTTTTTAAATGCGTTTATTGTGTTAATGTGGTTAGAAAAAAGTGCTTTGAGATTTTGTTAAAGCTTATCCAGTAACAAGATGTATTGAGATGACTTGCATATCTTAATAGCAAATTTTTCATCTTGTTAATAAGGAGGAAATGTAAAGAATATTATCAAAATAGTCTGTCTGACATGCAGAAAATGTTAAACTTTATCGCATTGCAACAAAAATAAACTCATTTATGGCCACACAAAAAATGATTATGCCTTGTGTTTGCCTGCTATAAATTTGATTTATTCCTGTAGTAATTACAGTTGCTGATTCGGTAAAAGTTGAAAACATTTTTTTCCCAAAGCATAACAAGACTTCTGCGTTCCCATTGCTACTGCATTGCAACACTTTGAACTTGCGTAGCAGACATGACAAAAGGTTTTAATTAAAATACTAGCGAGATAAAAAAAATCATTTGTCTGCATTAACTTTGTACGTTTCTCATAATTCTTTAATTCTTGTAATAAAGGAAAAATACCGTGACTGAGATAAGAGGTTGTCCTCCCTCCTTACTTCCCTCATCAGTAAAAGATTTTGTCGGAGCTCTGGGATGTTTTGCTTAATCCCACCGCGGGCTCTGAAGCACTTTGAGATGTTACTTGCTGGTGCACAGATGAGTAGGAGATACTTAAGAGGCTTCATTCACCAGCAGGAACATGATCCTAGCATGGTTAGGGGTGTGCCAGAATCTGTCCAAGGATCCCAGCCTTTCCAGCTCCCAAATAATTGTAAGATAACTCATTTTTCAGTTTTACCCCATCTGAATATTCTGAAATTAAAGACTATCAGCTACAAAACCGATAGGGTAGCTCAAGGACCTTCAGGAATTTTCCTGCCAAATCCATGGTGAATTTTGGATAAGGCTAAAAATAGAGGTCGTTGTCAGAATTCATTAAATCTTTCTGCTCTTTTTTTGCTACTTTGTAATAAATATCTTGTTCTCTGTAACATGATTTAAATAATGATGTAAATCAAGCAGAAACTTTGATGTAAATCAGTCACTTTGATCTTACTTTGTTATATTTCTCAAAGGAGAGGTTAATTATTAGTAGTTCGGTAATTATTAGATTGCCTTGATTTGCTGCTAAGTACAGCTTTTACAGTAAGGTAACACCTTTTGTCAACATTATAAACATATGTTATAATTGTCTCACTGTGCCAAATAAGCATTCAGATACTTCACGCTCATATTTTTGGTAGTAAAATATTTGTTTAACATATATTGAGTGCTGAATATATAGTTGTATTGATGTCAAAATTTGAATTCAGTTAAAATGCATGAAACAATATTAAATTAAGTACGTTTTTTCTTAAATTTACTGGATACATAAATCAAAAGCAAACTTTCTGTATTTTGGTTTTCAAGTTGGTAAGGGAGTGCTTTCAAGGTTTAAAATAGTTATGGCATTAATTCTGGATAGTGACTGGAAAATGGTTTTGGCCCTGGAGGATTTTGTAAATGGTAGCTCTCATCCTCTTGCACTTAATGTTTATTTCTAGATTGGAAAATGAAAACAAATCTTCATGCTATGTTATTTCTTAATTGATTTCTTATTTTGAGCAAATCAAGTCGTTCAATTGAATTAACTGAATAAACTGAAATCAGGAAAAAAGCTATTTCTGCATCAGCCAAAAGGTCAATCACTGTTTAGAGTTGGTTTAGTGCATTACTTTCAGTTGTTTAGCCTGGTGATTTGCCTCTCTTGAAGGCATGGGAAGCAAATGTAGGGTTTTTTAATGTATATTAAATTTGAATACTTTTGATATATAAATTCATTTTAATGTTATGCATATTTATAAATATATAAAATATGTTGCAATACTTTAGAAACATAAAGCTAAATTTTACTAAGTACTTTACGACATTATTTAAATATATGTTAAAAGTAAACATTTATTTTGCTTCTCATGGAAAAACCCTTAATATGAAAAGAAAAATTCATGTATCTGAGAGTTTTCTTTTATTCAGTGTGACTTGTATAAGTACATTACAGGATTACAAGAAATAGTAATTTCTGGTATTTGTGATTACAGAAATAAGAACTCAGACTATCCAAAGTTGGTCATTGTGGTTACTGTACTATTTGGTACTGTTAATATACTTCTGAACACGTAGTGCTGACATAGCCTTTACAATTAGCGTGGAAATCCATGCTGCAGCGTGTTGGTTACATTTGGTGTCACATTCAATGTTCTGTGATTTTCAGAAGACAAATATTTCAGTGGATGATGGTATAAAGGTGGAACTGTAGAGCAAAATGGATATGCAATGCATTTATTTTAGCATTATCAATATATTCCATTCTTTGTGGGCTTTATTCACATATATAAAATTGAAATAGAGGCAGCTGTGAGACAGGATTTTGGCTTATTTTACTAAGCAAAAAATAGAGTGTTTGTATTGTAAATAACTTTTTAAAGTGCTCTTTATTTTAATACTTTCTGTTATAGCAGATCACTCACTGGGGATTATAACTCATAATTCTGGTATGGGAGTGGGGAAAGCTGTTTCTTTGTTTAAAAATATGCTTATCTAGATTTTGTGAGTGTATCCATCCACATTTAATATGCATTTGTAATAGATGTTGTGTACTAATGGATGTGTGATATAGTAAGTGTGTTCACCTATTGTCACTTTGAACACTTGTGTATTTTATTTTTAAGCTGCAGCTCAACTTTAGTCAGTTGTCAGGGATTGTATATTCCGGTCTGAATAATTATTGCGATTCCAGCTCTTGTTTGGGACAGTAGCATTGCTGCAGCTTGACAGGAAAACCTTTTAGGTTCATGCAGATTTATGCTATTTTGTTTCTAATTTTTTCTTACGCTTTTTAAAGGAGGAGGAAAGGAAAAAGTAATAAGTTTTGTGGAGGCATTAAGAAAGCTGGATCATGCTTAGGATGAGGGTTTGCTGGTGGTAGTTGTTTACCTGTTTGGATGTTGCGGCTAATTTTCCAATGTTAATGCATTCTTATGGATCTTTGGGCTTTGTGTCAAAAGCCTTGTAGAGAGACAGATAAACATCAGCTCTTCAGTGCAATGGAGGACACATTTCAGGCAACACTAATGTGAACTTGATCTAATAGTTCCTCTGAAATTTTCATTCGTGCTGTTTATTGTTTTTCTTGGATTTATGCTGCGGCAAGATGTTAACGCTAGCTACTTGAAGATTATTCTGTTGTGATAGTCTGATGCAACGAATTGCAATGGATTAGAAAGAAACAAACCTTTCCATTGTATATTTTTGCCTTAATTTTGTAACATTTGTTTCTCATAACTTGACAGTCTTTTTTCCATTACAGTCAGAATTTACTGTCCTGTGGAGTAAGCCATTGGGCAACCAAAGAGGCTGAGGGCCACTAATCCTCAAAGAGCAACCCTAATCTTGACTTCATGCTGTCTGTCATATCAATGGCATTCTTGCAAGTTCGTGTAGTAGCGTAGTATGTTTTATTATCTCTGATTCACTTCTGTACCCCTCTGCTAGAGGTGTTCTGCTCTGGTGTTGACAAGATACCTGTGTGGTCTTCTCTGGTTGTAGAAAACTTCAAAGTCATCTAGAATCCCTTAAAGTCAGCTCTCTATGAGAGTCTGCTTGATGTGGAGTTAAAATCCTGCAAAAGAGGAGATGGGGAACCACTGAGCAGCGCTCAGAGAGTGCCCCTTTCTAGCTCACTCTGGACTAAACAGCAGTAACCTCGTTCTGCTCCTTTTCTCTTTCCCAAGCTATTTGAGTATCAGCACAGGTTTTTCTCGGACAACAGTGTTACCATGGCTTACACAACGTGGAGAGCTGGGATTTTGAGATCTTGTGTATAGAATGAAATATTCCTTCTGGTTTACCCCTGGCAGGCTCTAAGGTTGGGGTGGGTGTTGAGGGAATGGATGCCTTTGGTGAAATGAGAGCCATCACTCAAGCATCCTACTGAGTGCCAGATACTCTACGTGCAAGAAAAGACACAGTAGGGTGATGTGTAGTATTTGATTTCTTCTTAAAAATAATAACTCTAATCCTAATTCCTAATAATTAGCTGCTTTTAATTCCTAAAATATGTCTTTATCCCTTTGATTACTCAGTAGCTAATGGTAATTTGTATGCCTGTCATCCTTGCCTCCTCTTTCCTTAAACCTCTGTTAAGTTCTTGGAGACTCCATTCACATTATGCACTTGTTTAAAAGCTCTTTGAGGGGGGAGGGGAGGTGCTACGTGGCAACCCATATCAGAAAGGTGGTTCCTACTTTTCCTCCTGATTATTTCAGCACTGTGATAAAGAGGGTAAGAGGATGAGTCTTTGGGGGAGCAGGAGATGGCAGGAAAGGAGATTTCTAGTGAAAATGAGTCAGTTTCAGGGAAATTGTTCATCTTGTTCCAAGCCGGAGCCTTGTTTTGCTTTGTGTCCTCTCTTTTGAGAGAACAGCCAAGGAGAAGTATAGAGTCATGTAATAACTTAATAAAAGCTTCTACGCAAGTAGAAGGTGAATGTGGCCTACGTGTGCTTGACTGCTGAAAGTCCAGTCTGGTCTCTTTGGCAAAGTTGGACAGAGTCTATTCCTGTTTAGTCACCGAGAACTTTGCTGTAGCACTGTGTGTACAGCAATAACACAAGAGCAGCGAGAAAATACATTGATACTGCATCAGTGCCATGAAGAACTTCAGCCACATCTTGTTTTATCAGGCTCATGCCTGTATTGGCCTACCAGTCTGGCTGTGTCAATACCACTGAAATCGAGAAAAGCCTTTAATCTGGTACATCTCTGAACAAGAGATGACGTAGCTGCTGCCCTTTGGTACTCGGCAAGAACGGTGGGCTGCGTATCAACGTGCACCTCAACCCCTGCAATGCAGATTTGCAATCGTTCCTGCTCCTTTGGCAGTATTGGGAATGGGGGCGAGATGCTCAGCTGTGCTCGGATTAAATGGTAGCGTGTTAGTTGGATATATCTGAAAAAAATTTAGCCCCCCTCCCTCCAGCGGCGTAGACAAGATAACAGTCTTTGAATTCAGCACAGGTTTTGCTGATCAATATAGAAAGCACTGTAGGAGTTACCTTGTTATAGTAAAAATGGAGCAAGTAAAACACAGGCAGGGACCTTATGGGCATCAGAAGTAAAATTCCTTGTCAAAGCTTGAGTTCCCGCTTACGGTTTGAAGAACCCATGACAATTTATTGTTGTTTAGACAATTATTCTATCACTCAATGACCCCTCCACACCCGGGAAGGGCAATCGGGGAAAAAGCAAGGAAACATGGGGGTTGAAATACAAACAGATTTAATGGAATAAGACTAAATAATTGACATTAATAATACTGAAGAACCAATATTGATCCCAATACCACTATAAAATATACAAGGATTATACTCAGCCAATTCTATCCGTAGGAAGCTGTGCACTGCCAGCGGTGGACAGTAAGTGTTGGGCACTACCAACGTTACAGCTTTGGGGGGAAGGGAAGGGCTCAGGAGTCTGGCACCGGGGCAGGAAGTTCTCAGGATGGCAGCCATCAAGTGAGACAAAGAACTCCTCAGCAAACTTTCTAATTTATGTTGAATGTGACATTCATGGTGTGAAAGAATCCTGTTGGCCAGCTTGGGTCAATAGCCCGGGTCTCGCTCCACCTCACCCCTGCACCTGGTCAACTCAGAAACAATGAGACCTTGAAACCTGCATACCATAGCTGCCTACAAAGTAAATATTTTCACAAATTCAGACACTAGGGTCTTCTAAAAATGCAGTTTTCCCTAGCATTAGAGGAGACCATACCGAAAAGTAGAATTACTGAAAGAGAAATTAATCCTGTGTCGCTGAAACCAGGACATTCCCCAAGGCAAAATATTATGCCTACTGAATATCCAGTTGGGTGCAAGGACACAGTCAAACAGGCATCTTCAGTTTGCAGCTCTGGCTGCCGGTGAACTCATATGAGAAGTTTTGATACACTTGACCTTTTAGGCATTTGGGGCATGAATTTTTGCCCTTGTCACAGGATCCTCAAAGAAGATCAAGCATATAAACAGTATTCCTCGATTTCATGTAGGTGGGAGTAGTGGAGGTGTCATTTCTTCTTGGAAATACATGTAACTTTTTCATGAAAATTAGTCATGCTTGGTGCTATAGGTAAGAGAGATTGTTCAGAATTGGAGTGTCTTAAGAAATGTTTTGGTTTATGGTGAGACATATGTTATAACGTTTATCAGCGCCCCGCCCCCCCTTTTTCAGAGCAAGCTGTGGAAGATTAGGCAAAGACATGTTTATTTTAGTAGTCCTGCTTTGGCTAAAAGTCTTGGGTGTTGGTGGCCTTTTGGATGGTATCAAGTGCTCATCTGCCTTCCGTCTTGAAGGGATCTGCAACTGGAAAGGTCGCCAGCACATCAGGACACAGGTGCTCTCTCTGGTTGTACTGGGTCTTAATCACTTAAGCCAAGCATGAAATGCCAACACCTCCAGCTCTAGAAATACCCCTAGGACTCAGTATGGTAAAGGGCCTTGCAGATATTTACCCAGTGGTGCCAAAAGGATGGACATGTTGTTTCTGCCACAGTATCGTATGCTTTCTAACTTCCTTAGCGTGTAGGGCTGCTGCGTTGGATGGCTTTGATACTGTTAGTTGGCGTTCTTGCTGCAGTAGGCAGGAGCAGAGTTTCTTCTCGGCCACATGCCTGGGATTTTTCGAGTGCAGCCTTTTTGAGCACTTCTGAAGCACGTGGGATTCTGCTATACAATCATGGCTTGGTTCTCCACGGTCTAACTAGCCCTTCATTTGAATCATGCATTTTGTTGTCTTTTGTGTTTTGTAGACATTGAAGTCTGAAGTGATTGCTGAGCTGAGAGCTCCCTTGTGACCCAGAATTGCATTTTCCATAGAGATAAACTGGCACTTGAAATCATAGAAGATGGATTTTTATTTTTTTTTTAAATTGTTCTGTCTTTCTGCCCAGCTCTGTTTTACACTTTGGAGAAGCCATGATGTTCTTTAGATATCCGCGGAGTTCTTGAATAAATTAGTGTACAATTTGGAAAACAAACCCACTTTGTGCTTTTAGTATCAAAGCAAAAGATGCCTCAGCACTAACTCTGTCTGCATAGCTAAGACCAGTGTACCTCAGACGTGTGCAAATCAAATGTTTCTTCATCTTCTTAAATGAGTTTTCTCACTGATTTGAGGAATATCAGCTTGGTTCTTTATTATACAATATACAATTTCTGCAAGCCAAATATTCACCAAAGGTAACATTAGACACTGAGCAAATAATTGTTTCCTGTCACACTGCATTAGTAACTGGGAAGAAAGTGCTTCCTAATTTGTATTTGTGCAGAACTAAATATAGCTCTAGTGAAGCTTAACTTCAGCTTTAGCCATTCAAGTCCCTAAGAAATTCAGCACCACGTTTGTCGGTTACTGGGAAAATGACTGTAGACGTTCTTGTGTGCTTGTTGCCCTCCCACTTGTGAACTTTACAGTCCTAAGAACTTGAACGTGAGGTTAACAAACCTCTCGGAAAATCCTGATAATCCCGGGTTATTGCTGTCTGCGGGGACTGTTGCAGAGGTTCCTTTTTCCTAGTCGGAGTTTTAGGATAACAAGCCCTGGACGCAAGTCCCCTGTTCCATATTTAGCAAGGACAAGGTCAGTTTGTTCTGTAGTTACGTTTTCCAGCAAAAACTGCTCTGATTTTTTATTATTTCCAGCAAAAACTGCTCTGATTTTTTCCCCTTAAATCTGTTATTTATTACTTGTACTATTCTATAGTTGTTTTGTAGAGCTGATGGCATGATGCATGAGATCTTAAAAAAACCTGTTAAGAAGTATTCAGATTGGACTGTACCAGTGAAATCATGCTGTGTACCTGGTAAGAACAATCCCACGTTGTAGAAAGGTGTATTCTCCCCCTGGGAAGCCTACAAGCTGATGTCTGTGCTTTGGCACAAGTCTGTCAGCTGTGGGATAACGACCTTCGTGCTGCATCTGCGTTGAAAAGGCAGCACCGCTTCCGAAGATGATGGAAATGCCAAATGCTGGGTCTTGGAGCTTAAGTCCTTTGGTTGGCATCTGTGAGGAGGATGCTTTGGGTTCATCTCTTCCACTGGGGCTAGGTGTGAACCCTGACTCAAGGAGATAGTCCCATACCTTTTTTTCTTTTTTTTCATTTGTATTTGAATTCTCCAAAATAAGCTTGTCCTCTCTGGTCATCTGTGCTTGACAGAGAGCAGGATGAGTGTGTTTCAGATCTTATATCCAGGGTTCATACCAAGACAGTACTTAGTCATTCATCTGTGTCACTTCTTCAACCTTAAGTGTGCTGCCAACCCGTGCGTTTTATCAGTGCTCTGCCCAATGTCATTAATGCTCTGCCCAACTTTCTCCTGTTATGGGTGATGGGTGTAATTAGGAGGAGGAGGGAACAGGATTGCCGTTGCTAGTGGGAAGGAGGACTCCTGTGTACCTGGCGCGGGCTGTCTGCCTACACCTGTACCTCTTACCTTCAGAGAGATCCTTTGAGGAAGTGGTCTAAAGAAATCCAGAGAAAATTGCTTAGGCTTGTAACAGCTTTCCTCCTGGCAGACGGAGATTTATTTATACTGTAGGATGTGACAGGCAATTCCTGGTGCCTCAGCTCTGTCTAAAGCGTGAGCGATCGCTGGAAATGTGAGTGATTGCATTAGAAGCTTTCCTAGCTCCAGTGGGGAGAGTGTTTGAGCTTGAACTCTCCCCTCGTTGAGATCTTTGAAGTTTGGATCTTTAAAACCATTCTCCACTCCAAAGACCTACCAGTGCAGTTGTCATCTTTCCCATCTCAGACGGGCTGGACCAGGCTCCCTTCAGAGACCATTAAAGTTGCTCGTTTCATCCTCCAGAGAGGTCGGCAGAGAAAGACATGAGTAAGTAATTATTCCCTGCCTCTCCTCCCAGTAGCTGAGCGAGCTGTGGAAGTTGAAACATCATTAAATCTCTGAGCAGCGCGGAGGGGCTGCGAGCCTCCACAGCCAGGGAGCCTCATGGCACGCAGTGGAGGGGAGGGCTGAGTAACAGGTGGTATTTAGAAACTAATTAATATTTGTGAATAACAATGTGCTATTGGTAAGAAAACAAATCAGTCTGCGCGTGAATATTTATGATGATGACTTTCAACACTGCTTGGATCGTGCAGCCCTTTTTTCCAGCTGCCGCATCTCCTCTTGTGTCACCACATTTCACACTGGGGTGAAAAACTTCGCTGCCGAGCCGTGCTGCGGGGCGGCGAGCGGCTCAGCAGAGTATATGCTTTTAGAAGAATATTCTCACCCGCTCGGTATTAGTGGGCCACTAGGTCCCAAACATTTAAAGTATTTTTTGCTGGTGGAGTAAGCCATGCAATTTAGCTTGAGATTTCATCCCATTAAGAGCCAAGCCATGCACAGAGATAATGCTATGTTTGAAGAGAAAGCAGGTGTTAAAGGTTGTTCTCCCTCTTAATGTTGTGTGCGAGTGTTTTACAGTAGATCAAACTTGCCTAATGTAATCTTCATAATGCTTTCATTTAAAATGCTCCCTGTGGTTTGTATTTGTGGAACTGAAAGAGCAGAATCTACTTTGTAGCGTGGTGGGGCGGGGTGTTCGATTGAACATATGTTCACACTGTCATTTGGGAAAGATAATAGGTTTTTAACCTCTGTCAGTGTTAGACTGAGGTATTTATGGAGCTCTATTAGAGCTGTGCCTAGGCAGCTAACCTTGCGATACAGGTTTTTCACAATTTGCCATTTTCTTGTGATAAGTTGCGGCTTTTCTTGGCCTCTCGCGGCGCCTCTTGCTGTGTCAGCCAGCATGGGAGCTTACCAGGGAACGAGGAATTCCTCGCTGCTGTCAACGCCGCATGAAATGCTCATGGCTACTTCAGTAAACACTGTCACGTAGATTGAAAAAGCAGCCTTGGAGACTTTCAGAAAATACTCTTCTGGGCTTGACACACGGAAACTGGCAACAGCGGTGGTGGTGGGGCTCGTGCATTGGGTTGCAGAGGTGTCCCGGTGCGGCGGTGGGTGCTAAGCTCCTGTTCCAGGGTGCTGCGAGGGGATGTGCAGCGCTGATGGCACTCGCTGTGCGCGGTTGGGAAGCTCTCGGCACCCTCTCCCCTGGCCCCGAGTTTAACTTGGGGCAGGGGGGGAAAGCTGCGTGTAATTTAGTGTGCTAAAATCCTATTGGTATGGTCTCTCTTTAGTCACTCCAGGCTTCTGAGAACCTAAATTAGCATGATGGAGACCGCAGCGTGCTTCACAGAGGGGGTTATCTCCAGTGAACTGCCATTACCTCTTTCGTCACTGCTGATTAAATTTTTTTGTTAATGTTTAATCCTCAACAGCAAATGCCTAATGTTTGTATGCTCTCTTCCTGTATAAGCAGAACATCTGTTTTATAAAGTTGGCTACAGCATCCGAAACTGAATCAGTGTAAAATTTTATGTAAACATATACGTTAGACAAACAGATGCAAAGAAATTCAGAGTGTAAGCGATCACTTCAGCATGCGCAGGTTCTGTTGTGGCAGGGACTTCCAGGGGTCTTAAATAGCATATTAAACAATGCTTGGTATGACTGAGAGTATTTTCTAACCTCATCTTAAAATTATTTGTTGTCTGTCTCTGTCTTAATATTTCCAGTGTAAAACAGATTATTTTTTTGGGGGGGGGAGGAGGAGGTTGGTGGTTTTTTCTTTTATTTTTTTGGGGGGGGGTGGGGGGTGGTGGCATGTTTCCCTTTCCCTTTCTAGCAGTAGTGCCACTGTGGTGTAGCTGAGAATAGTTCACTTGAACTGCCCCTACTGTGCAAATGCAAAATCTAATTATGCTTTTGGGAGAAGGGAGTTTTTAGTGAAATACATGCATGTGTACCACGGACGACTGCAACTATGTGCGTTAGAAGTATAGGATATTCCACAGGGTTTCCAAAGAATAAATTCAAAAGCAATGCATAAAAAGCAATGTAACAATTAGCAGCATAGTCTGATATGTTTAAGGGAGGATATTAATTTAAATTGTTGGCTTACAGAAATTTCAAGCATTTTTATGCTTTTAATAAAGGGTTGCCATTTAAGTAGCTTAAGTATCCTTCTCTGTATACAACGTGTCCTGGGATTTAACAAACCACTTATTGCTGGATGGATTCCACTGAGATGTGATTGCCATTCTTGCAAGAAAGATGAGCTGATGGAGAGAGTGAAAAGAGCCAATACCAAAATGGTCATCGTGTTAGTCGTGGGGGGAGGGAGAAAACAGATTTGTGTGATCTATCTTCTGTTCGTGTAGTGTGTTGGTCTTGGTCATGAGCATCAAGGTGGATGTGTGCATGCCCAAAAGGGGGATGTCCTCAAATCCCAGGGCGCCTGGCAAGGGGGTGCCGGGGTGCTTCTCTCAAATTCTGGCCTTAGGGGTGGACCCTGGCAGTGTGGGACAGCTGAAGGTGGGAGTTGGGGACGTGACACTGAGGGGGAGGTGCTAGGGTAGAAAATTGGGACCCTGTGTGAGAGGGGAAAAAACCTTACTGCGTGTTGTAGACAAGGGAGTTTGCAGGGACAGAAGAAAGAGGGACGAAAAGCATATTGGGGAACATTGTGCGTAGATACTGGCAAGGTAAGACCTCCAGGTTTAAAAGAGGAACACGCTCTGAATGACTGCAGCGAACGCTGCCAGTGTGTGCCAGAAGTAAATATAGTAGAGCAAGCACTGCTACAGAGTCATTGAAGTCAACGCTGCATAACATAAAATTGCATAATATATTTGTTTGTGAAGGTTATTAGAGCACGGTTTTAAATGGATCCGAGTCCTTGGAAAGGTGACTGTATTATAGTTTCCTGGGCTGAAGTTTCCAATACGTCCCAGTCTGATCTGGTGGCAGACTGCCAGCAGAAGGGGTGAGCTTGCCGATCCCCTCCGACCAGCTGCAGCGCTTGTCCGACCGGCTCGCAAGCTGGTTCCACTCTCTGTGCCAGGAGGCAGGGAACTGCCCTCACCCCAGAAAGGAAAAAAACAAAGGTTTTTTTGCTGTCCAGGTCAGCTCAGGTTGTGAGGGGATGAGAGAGGGTCTCCAGGGATAGGTGGTGGTATTGGTAAGCACATGGGACATCAGGTGGGCAGGCTGTCTCAGCCCATGTCCCATCTCAGAGCTGGAGCACACCAGCGGCGTTCCTCCCCTCTCCCACCAAGGATGTGGTCGGTGCGTGATGCAGAAACTGTCAGAGACCCGAGTTTCAGGGCACTGCCACGCTCTCTGAAAGAGTACTGAAACTGTTTACGAAATGAGTACTTTGTAAATGATAAAGACTAAATAACGCATTCTCCACATTTGCATAGTTTTGAATCACTTATCCTTCTGAGGGCTGTAGTCATTTGGCTCACATTAAGGAACGCTTAACGGTGTAATCAAGCTCAAGCCGTTGGTTGCCAAGCCGAGTTGACACGGAAGATAGGAGGTGTGTTTTCGGGGAGACGGTGCGTGTTCCCAGTAATGTCCCCCACACAGTGGAGCGGTGCCCTGAGGGCTCGGAGCACTGCGGGTGGGACAGGGGGGAGGCACGGTCAGGGCTGTGAAGGGTCAGGGTGTCTTTCAGAAAGAGCTTGAGACCTGGAGCAATGGAGGTGGGACATATCTCCCTGCTGATAGTGTGCAGGGTCGTGACCTCAGGAGGCATTAGGAGAAAGAAGTTTTTTCTTTGAGCTCGGGAGGATGGCGGGTGTTACCGATTGGAAATACGGGAGAAACACGTCTTTGTGCCGTCACAAGGTGACAGTGATCTGCAAGGATGGCACTGGCCCGAGCAGGGTGAAGCAGGGTAACAGAGGAGGTAGATAACCTCAAGGATGGGGCGTCTTCTGAGAGCAAACTCCAAGAACTTGCTGGGTTTGGGTGGTGAAATAAGCCCTGACAGGGAGGTGGTGTAATTCATTTTTATCATCAGGGAAATAAACTTCAGGGATAGGGAAAAGCTGTTTAAGCTGCTGGATCAATGTTGGCATGAAAACAAATGGATAAAAGCTGTTCAGGAATAAATGTTAGGCTGAAAATTAGAGGTTTTTTTAACTGTTGGAGGAACTCAGTTCTGCGGTAGTTATCGGATGCGGAGGCTGAGGAAGAACATTGTCAGTACGTTGGGGTCTGTCGCTGTGGTCGGGGTTCTTCGATGTGGTACGTGTAATGGAGCACCGCTGAGCTAGTGATCTGTAAAGGGAACACCTTTCCCATCTGCGTCTGTATGTGGTGGTTGTTGTTTCCAAGTAGGAAAGGGGAAACTGTCCCTT